>NC_070581.1:15030731-15085731 GCF_027409825.1 Scomber japonicus
CACTTTGGCTACTGCGGCAAGATGCATGGCAGCCCACGTGCATCTGGAGTTTATTTGATCGTTTGATCTCTGATGTTTCCTCTTTCTGCCGGTAAAAAAAAAAAAAAAGGCCAGTTGGTGTGATTTGGGTATTAGAAGATGGGGGTTAAGGTAATTATGGTGTTGGGTGGCTTGTGTCTGATGACTGGGCACATGCTCAATCAGGACTCAGCTGTCCCTCTCTTTCTCTTTCTGTCTACCCCCTCAACATACACACATATACACACCCACTCACACAAACACACCGCAC
The DNA here is from genome assembly GCF_027409825.1 of Scomber japonicus. Lineage (NCBI taxonomy): Eukaryota > Metazoa > Chordata > Actinopteri > Scombriformes > Scombridae > Scomber > Scomber japonicus. The sequence goes on from NC_070581.1 coordinate 15,031,021, forward strand.
GCGCACACACACACACACACACACACACACACACACACCTCCCTCCCCTTGTCTGCTGTCTGTGTTTCCCCCCTTGTCTCCCCCTGCCACTCTGCTAAAACCAGGCATAACACACACAGCCTCGCGTAACATCAATCAAATACTGAGAGCGGACCATAAAACTACACAAACATATACGCTGCCATTAACTATTGTATTTTTTATTTTACTTTTTTTTATAGTTCTTTCTCGCTGTACATGTAAAATAGTTATATTCAATTTAGAGATAGAGAAAGGAATCAATTTAGTGAGAAGCATTTTTTTTAAAGAATTCATTGCTGGGTAAGTGTTTATAAACATAAATTAAAATATTGAAATAAAATGTCTAGTTTTGACATTTAAAAAAATATAAAGAAAGCAAAAAAAAAAACATGCAAACATTTTTTTTCCCCCTTCAACATTTTTGGACTGAAACTAATAGAGTGACATTAATTGTATCTGTATATTCAAATGCATACATGATACCTAAAAACAAATATTTTAGTAACATCTGAACAAGGTGTTTAAAAAGATCTGAGAATGTGAATGTTTTTTCTTGGTTGACAAGGCGATACTAATCACCTCGTTGCTGAGAAGCACTCTTCCCTGACAAGGCTCCTTAGAATACAAGGATCCCCCAGGAGAAATCGGCATGAAAGAGGTTAAAGACAATGACTCGCTTTTTTTTTTCCACCAAATGTCTCCCTGTTAAATTTATTTCAAAACTCTGTTAATCTGCTGTACACAACATTGCCATTAGCATAGCCCAGCCCCCTAATAAAAATTCCGGCTAGTTTAATTAAAAAATGTAAATTTACTGTCATCCAAGGAGCAGCAGAAATGGGAGTGCAACAGCATATTTTATTGCTTAAGACATCAAATTGATTCAGGTTATTGCTAAATTGTGATAAAAGGTTTATTGAGGGCCTTCAGACCTGGGCTTGTTTTTCTCCCTCATTTCATCCTGGTTTTGTGGAATTCCGTAAAAGATGGCGAGGGCCACAAAGGGTTAATGAGACAAGTCAGTGAGGGAGAAGACAATCAACATTATGACTCATAAGAGGGGAGAAAAACATTTTCCAAGCTGACGAAAAGTTTGAAATTAGGGTGTGTCACGATTACAGTTGTACTTGTTTGTTGTTATTTCAACTATAGCACAGCACACCTTAAATAACCAGACATAATGAGCGAGCCCTCGTGTCTGTCACTCGCATGTGTTTGTAAACCCTGTGGTCACATTGCTCTACTATGCAACCTCTCAGAGTTTCTTAATACAAAAAAAATCCTTTTTAGGTTGTGTTTTAATTTCATTAATATTGCCTTCACAATTAAAGAACAGAAAAGCCAGTATAGTGTCAAAAGTGTTGAACAGCGAGATTAGACAACAAGAAAAAACTAGTTAAGGGAATTCGAATAAGATACAGAGAGAGCACGTAACTGGCAAATAACTATGCTTAAAAAAACAGAGTGGAGTAAAACATGCCTTGGATGAAGTTCGAATTGGAGATTTTTTTCTAAAAATATGAAAAGACAAAAAAAAGAACACTTCTGTATCTAAATATTTTTCTAAGCATCCTTTTTATAATTTAAAACACTGGGATATCATCTTTTTTTTTAAATAACAGACTGCTCAAAAATATCCCCACAACCTTTACTAAATATTTACATGCTGGATGAGTTTAAAATAAAGCGGTTCAAATTGAGTGCAGATAAAATTTATCACAGTCAAAGAGAACCTATCATGTCTCTAAAAAGTAATAGTTTAGTTATTGAGTGGGTATATTTATGTGTGGTGCAAATAATGAAATACACAGGGACTATTAATACACACACACACACATAGACATACACACACACACACACACACACACACTCACTCATATATATATAAAGATAAGACGACATGAGTGCACGCAAACTGAAAACAGACCCGTATATACAGTACACACACAAAACTGAAAGAAGTAAATGCGAATGTAAAATATGGCTTATTTTAAAACACGCTAAACCCTTCCTAGAAGTAACACGGTGAGCAGGCAGACGCTCATGAGTGGAAGGTGTAATCCAGTTGCAAGTTTATCCTCCCAAAAGTACGCACAGAATGACTGCTGTTACTTGATAGTTACATGTCTGATATACTTTAAAAGAATCTGCCCTACAGGTGCATTTGCATAAAAATATCAGTCACTGAGTATTATTTAGTACTTATTTAGTATTTTAAATGAAAACTTTTTTGTTTTAATTTTACCTCAAAATGCACTTGATTTATCCGCATTCTTATATTTTAATGTAACATACACCTGTGCACTGTATACACACTAATTGGAAGTACCTGAAAAGGTGTTAGCACTGCTGTTCACCTTTACATGTGTGACAACATAAGCAACACAACAGTTTGTTTGCTTTGTCCCCTTGGCAACAAACCCTTAGGCCATTCAGTGTACCCTAATGGCATTGCCAGTGCCTCTATGGGTAAAAGCGATACCTGTATTTCTACAGTACCAAATGCTGGCTTATTCAAAAACATGCAATTAAACGGAGGGACAGAACAAGCAAGAAAACACGGATGAAGAGAGATAAAGAAAAAAAAAAGAAGCCTGACAGGGAGTTGTGCTTCTCTCTTGTCCTAGAACAGAAATACACTGACAAGAGAAAATGAAACTGGTTTTGTGAACTTTCTTCACATGTGTACTGCATGTTACTCAGTGTCACGAAGAGTGTGCTCAAGAAGTGGGCAATTATATTTGATATTGCAGTCACCTTTGGGCACTGTCAAAGAGCTATAAATAAGGGTGTCGCAACACTTGGGTATACGTACGCGCTGGCACATAGTTTAATCATGAACAACTTCCCTTCTCTGTATATTTAGTCAGAGATAAAGGCACACCTTAAACTGTCAGCTAATAAAACATATCTGACAAAGACAGAAAAGAAGAAGGGTACTCACCATATTCAGGGAAGTCGAAGTTAAATCCTCTCAGACATGTAACTTTCATAATATTACTCAACTCTGTTAGAAAGTCATTCGAATGTTGGTTGGTGGAGGGGGAAATAAAGCGGAAAAGTAACTAGATAAAAAAAGGCTTCCTTCAATCATGCACTAAACTCCTTGACATGTAATCTGTCAATAGTTTGTTGCTGAGATAATGCCGGCTGCCACGAGCGGATTTGATTGGCAGCTTAGGGTCTGGCCCCTCCTTTCTCTGGTTTGACGGGGGGTAGGTGAAAGAATATGGAGCCTCCCCCTTCCCTTCCCCTGTTCTCTCTCTCTCTCTCTCTCTCTCTCTCTCTCTCTCTCTCTCTCTCCCTCTGTCGCTCTCTCTCTGCCTCTCGTGCGCTGCCTCTCTCTCGCTCTCTGCTTTGCTTCCATACACTCACACACGCACAGACCAAGCTGTTGGTGATGTTGTCTGAATAGGCTGATAGGAAATTATGGCAGAGGAACCGGAGCAGTTTTTTCTCCCTCCCTCAGTGGGCTGGCCTTTTCCATCTTTGTGGTCTTCTAGCCTTTCAACTCTCTTGGGGTGGAGCCTCCACTGCTTCCATTCAAATGAGGAGAGCACAACACTTTAAAAAAGGTTTTGAGGAGGAAAAGATGACACGTATATTAAAATATATTATAATTTTATTGCGCACATGTATTTGATGTTTTAATTTAAATGAAATACAATGTTACTACCTGTAACAGCAAGCTTTTTATATAGCAATATTTCTATTGTTTTGTTTAATGTACAACTACAGTAAGTAAAAGGATATTTTGACAGTATTGTATACAAACTCATTATTGAATGTCACATATTTAAATGTCAGTTATATCAAGTACATTTTATAAGATATTATGTCTCCTGCCAGAAGCGTCAAGTGTGACAAAATATGAAAGCCAGTCTAACACTTTAGCTTAAAGCAAATAACTCTTTCTCTTCTCTCACAAACAAAAAGGTCCTCTCTGTTTCAATACCTCATATACTTTCTACCTCTCTCCCTCAGAGCTCACCCTTTCTCCTTTCCTCCCTCTGATAAGCTATCAGTTTTCATTGTAATTTCAGGTGAAATGATAAACGGCAGCCGTTACCAGGTGACAATGAATACTTTATAAGACAAACCTCTTATTTGCCTGGCAGTTTCTTCCGCAGTGGCATGCAAAGTGCCTCTGGACCATTTGTGCATAATGCCCATATACTGTAAACATGGCTTTATGTCAGGAATGTGGAATTTACAAAGTGACACAAAAAAAACAAAAGGTCTAAACTTTGAAAGGTCACTGGGTATTCCTGTTTTCCACAGCAGTTTTATTGTGAATAAAGGTGGTGTATTTACTGGTTATAGAAAAGAGGAAATGAACAAGTTTATGGCTGTGAACTGTAATGCAATGATCCACAGACCTGGCTTCAGCTCCCGAGTGCTGTCAGCAAAGTCCAAAGTATGTACATAAAACAGGTTTTGGTTGATTTTGAAATTATGATGACTCATCCTGGTTAATAATGGGGAAAAAGCTTAGTCTCCTCCTTCCTAAACCACATAAAAGAAAACGTCCCTAAAAGGGTTTCTAAAGGTTCCACCCTTGATATAATGTTGTACTGTAAATACTACTCTAGTTTTTGTTAGCCATGATGAAAATCAAATTACTTTTTGTTGTATGTGACCTGACTAGGCAACCAGACTTTTTTTGCAAAGGTGATAAAATCTCAGATGTCAGTTGTGGATCATTGCTGAACAAACTTTGGGCAAAACTCCCAGACCACTGCCTGTTTTTTTTTTTATCTCTGTTATTTAATATTGTGCAAAAGGCCTGAAATATCAATAGAGCTAAATATATATTTATAAATATATATATATATATATGGTAGTCACTAAAAGTACTCCGATCACTGGTAGTGTAATTAATACAATTTTAGAAGTGGCAAGCTCTAGAGAGCAATTTAAAACCAACCACACTCTCGCCAAGTTTCCATCCAAATGTAGCACCAATTTTGACAGAATACTTAGAAAAATCTACAAGTTTCCATTCACTACTCTTGTGCGAATATTAGCAATTGGGATGACTAGTCTGATGCCATAAACCAGCAGATGAGATGACATCAAAAGCACAACTTAAACCTAAAATGACAGAAAGCCATGCATTTGTGTTTGTGTCTCTTCAGTGACAGGTTAAGTCACATGCTTCACGTACCTCACAACTTAATTATTATGTCTGTTTCCATAGCACCTGTTCTGTTTATGTTTTTGATTCACCATTTTTTCCAATTCAGTCAAGCGTTTTAAAAAAAGGCTTTTTTTTATACACACACACATATACACACACACACACACATATATATATATATATTCCTCCCCACTTCCACTCTAATGGGTGAAAACACACTTAATAGTACAATAAAGTGTATGTGAATTATTTCAATTTCACATTGAAAAAAAGCTCTAAAATTTGCATTTCTATGAGCTTTAAATGAAAATTCTATATGTGATTGACAATAAGTTTGTCTGGTTGTAAAACTGTGATGCTTTGGTCCACACTAGTAGTACCTAGTAAATATTAAGTACAGCATAACAATAAAAAGGACAATGAAAACTTCTACAGTACTTCTAAACTTGATATTTGGGGACACTTTGGTTTGCAGGGTGAATTCTATTCATGTAACATTGTCCACAGGAGGGAGGGTTTGTCGTCCATGCATTGCAGCCCTCTGGCCCTCAAACTGCCATCTTTGGGGGCGAAACCATTACTTTTCAAAAGGAGCTGTGGGGCTTTTCGTTTGATGTGGTCTGAGGGTATTGTATGGTTCATGCGGGAGAATGTTGAGGGCAAGGTGGAGTATGTATGCGTGTGAGTGTGTGTGCGCGCTGTCGTGCGTGTGACATGGCAGGGGTACATCAGTCAAAGGGCCGCCGGGCCAGACGTTTGGCTGCCCCTGACAGTGCACTCCAGGAGGGGCTGGTCTGGTGCAGGGCCCACTCCCGAGTCCTCCATTCCCCAGGACAAAAGCCAGGGCCCAGTTGAAAGATGTGAATTCAGTGGCTTTTGTGCCCAAAGCCCAGAGACATGCCGAGTGAGAAATCTGACCTTTGGTGAGAGTCAGATTGTGTTTTTGAACCCCTCTTGCTGTCTCTGGCAGTTCGGGGCAAAGAGTGAGTGAGCGAATGGGAGGAGATGGAGTGGGTGTGAGATGGCGTGGGGTGGAGAGTGGAGTTAGTCTGTCCTAACTGGTGGAGTGTACAGGTCGGGGGTAACACAGGAGGAGTGGCATGAAGCACTTCTAGTGCATCCAACTTTAAACACAACAAATTTAAATAGTTTGTGTTTTTCAGCAGACAATAGATCAACTTTATTCTTGATATTCACTGTCATGTTGTTGTCAAATTGGCAGGAAATTGAACGTGTAAAGGCTTAATTTTGAAGCAGGGGCTTTTAAAGTGGGATTCAACAAGAGTTCACCCTTGTGTTATTCGAGGTTGTCTTTGATGTGGGATATTATTCCCTCTCACGTCTGTTTATATTGCATTATATATTTATTATTTTTCAAGATATATATTTTTTTTTATTGGATAGGCTGACAGGAAACAAGGGGAGAGAGGGATGGGTATGACATGCAACAAAGGTCCCTGGCTGGAATCGAACCTGGGACACTGCATATGTTAATTTTTTAAGCAGAGAGGGAGCTGAATATTAAATCTACACACAAATAATACAGTACATGATGATGGCAATACACCAATACTTTGAGGACCATCATTTGCATCACTTATGACACTTATACTTCAGATTCTCATTTGACTTTTATAATTGCTGTATAACTTTATATACATCTACATATATGCACACACTGTGGCCAGTTCTCATTACAGGTACACACTTGAAAGCAATTAACATGGAAAAGGTATATTTGTATATCAACATGCTGCAATGTCTTTCTTTTATCCGTACACTGTTTATGATATTACATGAATTATGATATAGCATGTTACTTGGCAGCAGTGTGCTGAGAGCAGAGATTTTGCAGATAGAATAGGCCTATGTTTCTGAGTCATACATTTTTCTTGACACTGCTTTCATCCCCCGGCCGTAATCATCATATCTCCCCCATTGCTCTCCCGGATGCAGACATCCATAATGCAATCTTCCTAATTTTGATCCCTCGCAATCTGGTTTTTAAAAGGGAGGGGAAAAAAGGGACATATTTCTGAAGGCTCGCTCCGTAATCATTTTAGACAGATAGCCTTTCCCATCGCAGATGAGCAAATATTTGTAAACCAGCTATCTAATGGAAAATTATAGTGAAATTAGAGTGAAATTCATGACAGTGAAATCCGATTATCTGTAATTCTATTATGCCATCTTAGCCCACACAGCATATTTTTGTAGAGTTTTTTCCATAAATACCTATGCCTGGGGTCCTGCTAATCAAATAAAATTGAAATTCATCTTCCCATTAAATTCAATTAGCTGCAATTTCTAAAGCCTAACAAAGATTTTAATTACTAAATTATAAAATTCTCCCTAGCCAAATTGGGGAGAGAAAAAGTGCATCCTCTGCATCTGAAAAACAAACCCATGAAAGGAAATTGTTGATCAAAAAAGATATCCAGGGGAAAATAACATTAGGGAGAGCACTGGGGCCCTTATTCAGCGTGTCTGGGTGGGGAGTGACATGTGCCAAGCGCTAGGCTCCTGGGCCGGAGGAAATGAACTTAGCTGAGGTTCTCTCTGTCTCTAAATGTCTGCCCTCAGAGTTATTATGCTGTAATTGACTAATTGACACCTTAATTTCATTTATGGGGCTCCTGTGTTCATAAAGCAAACTCTGGGTGGGGCAGTGGTCTTGAGCGGAAGCAAGGAAGTCAAAATCCAGGACACCAGGTAGGGCCTTAGGCCTCCAGTTCTGTCCTTGGCAGATGATGATTATGCATTTGATAATGAAATGGTCAGGAGAACATACTGACTTAGCAGAGGCTTAAGCAGCATCTTACTCGTATGTTTAAATCCCTCTGCTGCATGCTCATGGGTAATAATCATGCATGCCCAGTCTTACAATCTGTCACTGCTAACGCAAATGACCTCCTTTGGGGTCAAAGGAGTTTATCTTGGGGAGGTAAGGTTTTTAAAATGTTTGAATGAATTTAAGCAATGTTTTGGCTTCTTTGCCTCCACAGGTGAATGTGGATGAATACTGAACCAGTCCTGTTTCTTCTGATATGTGGGTATGACTGAGGGCAGGAATTATTGCTGGAAACATTAAATGGAGAGCACACTGCTAATAGGACAGCTCTGGGGTCTCAGGTCAGCCACCAGGTCCATTTCCCAGCCACCCCCTGCTCCTCACCAGTGGGCCACTAAAATAACAGCTCAGCACCCTCTGCAGACTACAAAGCTGCATCTGAAAAGGCACCTGCTGCTGTTATTCACTTCAGCCCCTTTGGCAGCTCCCTCTGTCTGTTTAAAGGACACGAAAAGAGAAAGACTGACTGGGAAATGATAAATTATTTAAGTATGATGTCTAATTGTTTCAAGGCAGACATCTTGTTTCTAGAAGGTAAAGGCTTGAGGGTGGGTGTGGGTGTACATGTGGGGGGAGGACTCTTTGTGAAAAGGTCTGTCTACTGTGTAATACAGGCAGCCTCGTACTTGAAGTGGCTGGGTAAATATGACCAAACTGAAACTTTAATCTGCTTTTTCCACACCCAAGCTGGCTGGGTATTAAAGATAATCTTTTTTGTGTGTCATATGGTGGGAGATATAGATGGAGCTAATTTTTTAGAGACAAATCTGATATTTGTCAACTGGTTGAAAAAAACCTGGGGATTTTCTCCTAATCCTCCCTTGGATGTGAAGGCGCGTTAACAGCAAAATGCAGATGGTGTTCTGTGCACGGAGAGTACCCAGCACTCAGTGCAGTGCATACGGAAAGGCGCACACTAGCCTCGCTAGGGCTCAACACAACCTGCAGATAGCGAACTCCCCCTCCCCACATTCAATTAGCAAGCCACTTGTGAAAGCAGAGGCATATTAGTTTATTCCAAAGCGCAAACTTTGCAAAATACATTTCTTGGTTGTTTCTCTTTACTTTTTGTTTCCTTGCTGACATAACATCCTTACTGCTAGGCTGTGTTCATCAAATATTCAGTTGCAACTCAATTCCAATAAGGAAAAGAAAACAAATTATAAATAAAATGGAGGCATAAATCTTTCAGGATCCTAATTCTAACTTTCCCTTGGAGTGTTTCTTTCTTTATTTTGTCACATTAAGCAGTTTTGCTTTCCGTTCCCACTGCTAGGCGTGGCTGAATTTACACTGCTGGAAAGAGCCTTTTATTCTTCTGCACTCTTGTTTTGGAACACTGTGCATTTTGTGGTGTCACTTCTTTTATGAACAATTATCACTTGTGTAACTTCTGGTTTTGTTTTTATGAACGATAGAACAATAAAATTTGTGATGTTCTTTTTTTGGTCGCAGTGGGACTGTTGTAAGCCTGCACTTAACCCAGTAAAGTACCATTACACAGTACGACCAATCACCACAGTGTGGCAAAGCTGTCTTGTCCGCCTTATCTTATCCAATATTTTGGGAGGACATTTGCTCTTGTCATTTTAGCACCATAACGCAACATGACAGAGCACTTTGGATGCATTCCTCAACTGCTTTGTGGCTCCACATTACATTTGACATTGTATTGATAGTCGTTCTGTAGCCTTTCACAGACATCAGGTCAAACATATTTAGTACCATGTCCTAGATTCATAAAAGAATAAACAATTAAGCACCTAATGCACCTAAGAGGGACATATGGTATATGCATTAAAATACAGAGGAACTTGTTATCTTGTAAACTAGTTTAAAGTTGTGTACTTCTAAACCTATTATTGAATATATAGCTACAAGTACTAAGGTTGACAGTTAGGACAGAGCAGATTTATGTCAAGACTAGGACAGGGAAGACATCATAAAACCTACAATAGGTGCAGAGGGACAAAACTATAAGACCTGTAAACTACAGACTCAACGTAACTCAACTTATAGCATATCTTATAGTCACTTTCATGTTCCTGCCAATGCTGCAGGTTCAATGACAAGGGAATACTCTTCCAAGTAATTGCAGGAGAAAACCAAAATTATAGGTATGTACTTTACATAATGCAACACACGTTTTGCTAGATTGTCTTTCTTTATTTTCCTTTGAGACCACTTTAATGTTGCACAACACAACTTAAGACTATAAAAATAGAAAACCAAACCTTAAACGCCTATGAAAGCCCACTGGGTTACAAATACATTGGAGGATTTTAACAACTTACAATGTGTTCTTTAAGCAATCTTTACATTTAAGTAGAAGTAAGAAAAATTCGAAATTGAAATGCAACAGGCAAGGAGCTATATCAGTCTGCAGCATGTGTATTGTTTTATACAAGATAGAGCTGACTTCTATTGATTAGACCTGCTATGGAAAAAAGTTGACATTATATGCACTATGAAATTCAGCATTTTTTTAACCTTCAGCAAAGCTTGTCATTCGCTTCGAAATAAATATATAAATATACACCAGGAGGAAGAGAAGGGGGAAGAAAAAAAATCGCTAAAGCTCTTTTGCCATAATTGGCTGAATAGCAAGGGCAGCAGAAAATTTACAGGCAGACAACAGTGTGAAGGGGACTCGGTCACAGTGCAAAACTAAGCCCTCAGCACCAGCAAGGGAGTAAGCAAGCCACAGCTGGCAGGCAAGTGTCGTAGGTGCCTGTCTGGCATATCTTAACTAGCATGAGGCACTTGTCTGTCCCTAGCTTTGGCTGTAAGCTGCAGATCACAGTCCATTTTCTGGACAAGTTACAGTAAGTAAATAACCCAAGCGAGCATACAGAAGACAGTGACGGGGAAAGAGAAATCCCCCAAAGTCACAGTGGTGACACTCCACTAAATCCAATCAAACTGAGGAGGGAGAGGGAGAGAGACAGATAGACCGAGTGAGGGAGAGAGGGAGAGAGAGAGAGAGAGAGAGAGAGAGAGAGAGAGAGAGAGAGAGAGAGAGAGAGAGAGGGAAGGAGGGAGGAAGATATCCTCTTTGCTGCCTGTGTGTGTCCAACAGCATTGATGCAATAACACCTCATTCAGTGTTTAGCCCTTCTCAAAGGACAGGCAGGGATAACACTTTAAACCCTGTGGCTTTATCTCCTGCAGATTTTCCATAAAATGCCAAGCCAGGGAGCCGGGGCCATGTGACTACCATGTAGGTCAGGGCAGATGGGGGGTAGAGAGTGAGGGAGGTGAAGGGAGAGAGAAGGGGTGGGGGAGGATGGGAGTTTTCTAATGGAACTGTTGAAAATAGCAAGCAGTGACCAGATTAGATCAATTAAGATTCTGTCTGTATCTGTTGCTGAATAGAGCAAGACTGAGAATTCAATTGACAGAGAAACAGTCAAAATATAGTACTGAAGAAAAAATGATGTGTCCACAATGCTAACTTTTTTGTTAGATATTAAGTTTTTATGATTGTGCCAAATTAAGATATTGCCAATTCTAATTAAGTGCATTATTGCCAGATTTGACACATAGTATATGCATGTATGGTGTTTTTTTAAATGTATTTATTTATTTATTTACTTTACTTCTCCTCAGGCCCTTGCAGCATGTTAATCATTATTAATAGTTTAGAAGAGGAGCAATATAAGTGCAACATTTAATTTACTACTACATTTACAGCTAATGTCAAGACATGTGCTACCCAAGAGTCAATTACATAAACAAAATCTCCCAAAACTGTCCCTGCATTAAAGATGTACCCGATACCCTGGGAAAGCTGTCAGTGTGTTTGACAACATGGTAAAACACATGTCTTGTAAGGTGTCCTTGAGTGCTTTGAAAGGCACCTTTAAATAAAATGCAATTATCATAATAATAATTATTGTTATTATTTGATTTATATTATTTGATGTACTGTTCTTATGTTATATGTGCCTTGTAAGGTGTCCTTGAGGCGCTTTTAAATAAAATGCATTATTATTATAATTATTATTATCATTATTATTATTATTATCATTATTATCATATGTCAAACTGTTAAATCATTCCAATAGGTAAAACATTACTACTGGAGCCACTGAGCATTGTGTGATCAATTAACTGAAATACAAGTCTTATGGTCATCCTGCATTTTTATTACATTTTCACTGTAAACATCTGATTAACAATACAATATGTGTTATTTGAATGAACATTGTTTTCGCTATGGATGTCTGATAATCATTGCCTGCTCTCATGCATATCAAACATACAGTACCTTTAAGCAGGTAAATCCTGACCTTATAGCTGCAGTTCACAAATTCAGTGCACTCCTTATCTAACCTCCACATCTTGGTTTCTGAAAGCATTTTCTGGTGAACTGGTTGATCATTATCCATGACATTTTCAGAATACCGGGATATGTCAATATTCTGAAGCTCAATGGGCTTGTATAATTGAACCAAGGGCCCTTAGTTTCCATATGCTGAGGGCACCGAGGTTCCCAGTGGAATACCAGTGACGCTTGATGGAATACAAAAGATGGACAGGATTAGGCTTTGTGCTGTTGACTGACCTTGACCTATTTTTTGACCCGCATCCTCACTCAATCAAATTATTCTATTTTGATCAATAAAATGCAGGTGAATGTGCCAAAAGATGTGCCCAAATACTGACTGTTCCCCATCTGAGTATCAACATTTTCATTTTAATCCTGAGCACCACTGGCTAGCTTTGTATAACCTGGCCTCAATCAAACTCAAAGGCACTATCCCTGTGAAAATGGTATTGATCAAAACAGCATCTATCCATGCATAAGAGCTTGTTTCAATTGATTTTTCCTCTTTGAGCTGAAAAAATAATAGAGTTGATATGAATTACAGGGTGTTTTGCTTCAATTCATCAACCCAACCCAGATAATACTTGCCGTTGCCAGGGTAACACGGTAACAGTTTTGGTCTGTTTTTCAACAATCAATTACTTTAATGCATTTATGCTAGTGTTTACAGAGAAACACACGACAGTCTGTACAAGTCACTAATATTGTATCTATAGCAGCACCATACTGCATGAGTTTCTAAGGTCCTGATTATCAGCACCATTTCCTTCCACTGCAAATTAACTCTACCTTAGCTGCCACTGCTGAGGTAACAAAGTTAGCATATTATGCAGCTAAATGACGCACAGTACAGTATTTCTTAGTGTGTTAATGCAGGTGTTTAATTTTGTCCTATGACATTGTATATAAATATGTGTCATGGCCTTTCCTGATACAAAATGCTGAGTAAATAATATTTCAGTAAGCAACACAAAATATATTACTCAGAAAAAGTTGCTACCCACTTGTATCTTCCAAACTATCCCAGTTGCCACGTTATGCTCAAAGATTTGCTGCCTCTAATTCCCAAGCTCAAGGCTGATCAGTGTTATTCTAGTGACACTTCCCCTAAAGCCTTCTGACATTAAGCCTTTATAAGACAGTTATGGGTATTACATTGGTCTTGCAACATAAACTACTTTTTATGCCTTTACCATCATGTTTAAATAAAATAGCTATAGCAATAGATTAAACTCAATAGACCAATCGGCTACCTCCCGCCTTGTTAGAAGGCCAATATTGTACTGTTATCCTTGAAGCGTCTTCTGTAAGTTTTAGACTTGGGGGCCTTAATATTATTTATGTAGTTGAGGTGAAGTGTTATGAAGGAATATACTAGTAATGCCTGTTCAAATTTATTTCACTGTCACACCATTCATATCATTCTGGGCCAGTAATGCAGATAATAATAAACCAATATGAGCATACTTGCACTAAATTCTCAAGACACTAAAGAAAACAGGGAAAATCAACTTACACCTCCCCCCCAAACCAAAACAGGCGATTGTCAAGCTGGTAAAGAGATTATAGTATGTGCCATGGTAAATCGAGAGCTTACCTTGCCACTAAAGCTTGTCTATCCTGACCCCTCAACTCAAAACAATCTGCTGTTACGATTCAGCAACTAGATTCTACTTTAATGCCTTAGTCTCATTTTACTGTGTTGTCACTTCAATCCCGCAAACCTCCTGAATAGATTATCTTTATGAGCCTCAACGCAAACATACTTTCACTGTTGCTCGTGCTGTTTGCTCGAAAAAAAAAACATAATTGTAATCACAAAATGATTTAGTGGAAAACATAAAACATTCACATGTTTACCATAAGTGAATAATAAGCAAGTTAGAGTAAGAATAAGTAGACTGATCACTTCATGGAAGCATTTACATTTTACAACTTTGGTCTAAATTAGAGTCTTGTAGATATAAGCACAGGGCGTGGTGACTGTTTTTGATATTTTGTAGTCAAAAGTTGTAGCATATCGCCAGTACTGTTTGTTGTGATGCTAGTTAAGATATACAGTACCAGACAGGCACCTACGAGGCTAGCCTACCTGCTCTGGCTTGCTTACTCCATTGCTGGTGCTGAGGGCGTAGGTTTGCAATGTGACCCCTGCACTCAGACCACAATCAGCCCTGATTTTACATCTCAATCAGGTTATCAAGTTGTCTTTCATCTTGATGTGAGGCAAACACTAAATTCCGAGTTCTTGTTACAAACAAACCAGTGATGTGCCACAGTGATGTGCCACAGCACCATGCCAGACAATTACACACTGCAGCAAAACCAGTTCCATTTTTTTGCTGGATGGCTGTGAGTCGTTTTGCCAAGCCCTCTGCATCCCAGTTCATGTTTTTTCCACTCAAAATTGAATTCACTTGTGAATGTGAGCATACTGACTTTCACATTTAGCGCAATCATTACTCTCAGGTACGGCATCAAAGAGCAGCAAGCATGAGAGGCACACAGCTCATTGATGTAATGTCCCATTCATGCTCAGAATTCTTAATATAATTTTAGTAATTAGACTTCTAGGTAACAGCTTCTCCCTCTTGAGGGGATAGTAAAGTAACATTTACCCAAAGGCTGACCATATTTGAGAAGCCTATTACTTTATGAATAGAAGCCTGGCAGTGATGCAGTCTGAAGAAGCTAACAGAATAACATCATCTGCAAAAAGCAGAAATGCAAACGGGTCATCAAGACATTTTGCCAATTTTTCTTGAATCCATTGAATAAAACAACCCTTCTTTAATTCCAAAGTGAGGAGGTGAGTGAATCAAAGAGACATGAGGTAGGTGTCTCACCTAAGAGGTGAACTGACCCCTTTTCACCTCACCCAGGTGGGGGTCTGACAGCACGACACTGACCACAGACCAAACACATTATCAAAAACTCTTGGAGAGCCAGATGGTTGACAAAATAAATTATCGCCTGAACTCAAAGCTTAAACTGACCTTTGGGGTCAATAGCACTGGACCACTCCACACACATTTGGACCAGAAAACTCCCTCCTGGCCTCCTTATCGCCACAGACCACTGTCATAAATTCCAGGTCACATTCCTGATTGATATCTCACTGATTTTCTTTGTATTTCAGCCAAACATTAATAATTGTGAAATTAACTATATTAATCTGTATATGAACCATATACCGTGTTATGTCTTGTAAAATTGAAAAACAACACTGTGCATTGATATACTGTAGTGTTGGAATAATATAATTCAGTTTTATTGCATTTATCACCATGTTGGTATAGTGAAATAGGTACAGCACAATGAAATCTGCATAAAGACTGCATTCATTTTTACTTGAGGCAACCTCACTGCTGTTCACCATGTTGCATTTAATACAAGTATTAGCCAAATTATATTTGGATGGGTAAATTAGACAAGAAGTATTGTTGAATAAATGAAGTTACAAAGGTAAAAGGAATATTAAATATATAATGTTTAAACAATTTCAGGCTGAATGTGAAAAAAAACTACTATGAATTAAATAATAGTTATGTAGAATATTTTAAAGCCATGTGTCCTGAATGTTTATTCAATACAAAATGTTACATTTACAGTCACTTAAAGGTTGTTTACCTTTACTATAATTGTATAATAGGAAAATCAATGAAGGAATAATATCTAAGTGTAAATGTGAATGTTTATATATATATCTATCTCTCTCTCTCTATATATATATATATATATATATATATATATTTCCCATCTCAACTCAGAAGATAGGAATCAGTGCCACAACAATAAATATTCATTAGGAATTTGGGTGGGAGCATATTTTCCAAACCTCAAAACACACCCAAAACTTCAGAAATTGATCAAAAGAGCTGACAAATCTCTGTGCTCCCAAAAACTCATGAGTTAAGACACCTCTTCTTCTTTTTTCTCTTAAGATGTTTCTTTTGGGGTTTTTTGGACCAAGTGTGCATATTTTAATCTTCTATTGAAAGAAGCACAGTTTTTGTTTCACGTGTAGTAGTAAGTTACTGTGGAAGTTATCCAACCAAGTGAATTAGAAGTCGGTATAGCCAGACAAAGTTTTATTCAACTCAACCATAATCACTAAAAACTCAGCAGAAGCCTAACTCAGAACTGACACATCGCTTTGAAGAAGACAGCGACGTTTGAACTGGATCCCTGTCCGTCTGTTGTCACAGCAGGGAGATTAAACTGTTAAACTGCCGGCTATCATCCACTTGGCAGCCGCTTTCTTTATGCTGCCTGTACATTTGGCATTTCCTCTCTCAAGGAAGCTAAGCCATGTAATATCCCAATTATTAGACAACAGCCTTCACTTCCATTATTTAAAAGGGAAACACTACAAAATGTTAGGGCACATCTCATTCACCTCTGTTGCCATGCCACTGCTGAGCATTTTGTCTACCTGAGCACTGAGATCACTTTAAGAGAGATGGGCTTCCCCCAAGACAAGCTTTGCATTCACCACAGAGGGTTTAGGTCATGGTCAGGAGTTCCTCAAAGAGTGATTTTATTAACTCCAAACAACTCTAAGAACAGCCTGGTCAAGACCTTGCTAACCTGCCTGGCACTTTTCCAGAACCTCTTTGAAGCAAACCAAAAGTCCTTCTCCATGACGCCGCCTCATCTAATACCTGTTATTTTTGCTTTAAGACATCTAAGAGAATAAAAGATACTACAGTCCTCTTGGCTTGCAATACTTTTGTGCTCTTCATGACACAAAGTCACATAAAAGTGACCCTCTCATTCTCCAAGGAAAACCTCAACACATCAGTGCTCAGCCAGGAGCTTGTTTGGATCCCAAAAACCTCCTCACGACCTGTCACCCACCACTCATTATTGCAAACAACACTATAGTCCAGCCAGAGCCCAGGACTTTGGTTTGGTTGAGTTCTGTGCATAAAGGTGAGCCCAACTATAACTGGGTAGTGCTGCTAGCTTTGGCTACATCCACAGCAGAGTGGTAACACAACCACATCCAAAGATCCTAGGCCCACATGGTAATACCAGAGGAAGTAGTCAAGCACAGATGTTTATTTTATAATGTGCAGCAATGGTGCATGCCAGATAACATGACAATAACAAAACAGTATTTGATTGTGTAAATTGTTGATAATATTCATCACTTCCAACAAGAATTTTGCTGATTTCTTGAAGACCTAAATGCTATTGTGGTAAATTATGTATAGATTTTATTTTATTTTTTGTTAGTTAGTTTTTGTTGTTGTTATTTTGCAATTGGTGTAATTTGCAACAGAACTCATTGATTTGTTTGTAGTATTAGTTTAAAAGCAGCTAGGGTCCCTTCACAATAATTTGCATAAAATGTTTTAAACAATTACAATTGTATCTATTAATACATGCTGGTAGTTATCCAGGTGCTCATTACTGGTCATATCATGAAATCATACTGGATATCAAATATTAAGTGCATTATTTAAAATGATGCATGTGCTTATATGTTAGTGTTTTACCTGTTAGTGAATTTCAGTAAGAACCAGAAACTTTCACATCATTTCCCATCACAGCAACAGTAAAACCAGCTCTCCTGACTTCTTTAATAGATGGGAAAAACATACTTCACTTATTGACAAAGTTTCTTAAAGCTTACCAGTCTCACCCTATCCAGGTCTTTGGACAGAAAATAATATGATGCTCCATCTTTCAAAGATGTACTTTTCCTAAAGCATTGTTGATTGCCCTGTGTCCATTACTTGGAAGGATTATGATAATATTCCACATTGTGCTCGGCGTGATGCACAGGAAATTCAATACTCAAAAGGTTAATGCAATCAATTAGGATGACAAAGGAGTAAAGTAAAACCCTCCTGCTCGTGGAAAAAAGAGACAGGAGAAGAGAGGGGGAGAAAAGGTATTGAAAGCTTGAATGGATCCACAGAGAGAAAAGAGGCACTTGAAACGACAGAAAATGGCATTTATTCAGCGTGTATCGTCCAAGGGCAACTAAATGAAATACACACAAAGTGTATACACAAAGAAAGGAAAAATAGCTCTTAGATAGTGAATTGCATCATTCAGCACTCAACCAGTTGTAATTGGACAATATAGGAGCAATATTTTTGTTTGAAGGTAATCAGATACCTGAGCAAAGAAAAAAAGTGGCCAGTACTAAAGGCTTGTACATCGATTCATAATGTTCATGATGTTCTATGGACTTTTCCCCTGTTCTGAGTCAAGTTTTGCTTCAGCACTCTGTTCCCATGTGCATTGTTGCATGAGCTGAATATTAACAGCATGACAATTGTGTATGGGAGAGATATCTTTTGTTATTTAGATAGATGTTACAATGCTATACAACACAAAGGAGTCTCATCATTACAGATAAATGGATAAACTTGGATGGCAGTATTGAGCTCTACAACCATTGTAATCATCCATATTACCTTTTCAGACTCAGTCTGTCAAAATGGTGATGTATTAATCACATTTCAGCAATCCTCTGTGGCTAATGATAATGTTATGAGAGTCTGGGTGGCAATATTTCGCTAACGTCTGCAACGCCTATTTTCTGCCGATAAGTTGTGCAAGGAGAAAAGCCTAAAACCTTGTAATCCACTTAGGTAAGGCAGTAGACTTACCTACTTCTGCAAACACACAACCTCATAAATCTACTGCACCTTCACATTCTTAAAGACTGTCAAGCTTGAAAAAATACAGGAGATCTGTCATCCCACTTTGTTTGTATGAAATGAAGACATGTTTCATGTTTCAAACCATTGCACAAGTCAAAGAATTGTGCATGCACAGGCCCTAACAGACACCCTTTAACTGTCCTTAAGTCTCTTTCACATTTGCAAGAGAAAATAACCTCAAAATACAGGGCTGGGGAAAACTGTCTCCAACCTAATTCATAACAACTCTTCAGCAAGTAAACTTTTTCACATTTTGTTCCTGAGTGTGAGTCAGAAGAAAAAGCTGCTAAAAAGGGATTATGATTTCCTGCCAAACTACAGCCTTTTTGTTTTAAATGTTCCTACTTCCATTCATCTCTATATGAACAGATAAAGAGGTATGTGGCCGACAAACACAAAGGCTAGGGTTAGGCGGTAACCAAGGCTTTATGTTTTGACCATAAGAATTCCACTTTTTTCAGGGGCACAACTGCTGTAATTTGACCTACATCACATTTTTCTGTTTGGGCATTTTCGGGTCCAGCAGCCACGTCACAGAAACAATGGACCAAAATGGACTTTGAAGTTAGCCCTGAATGAAAACGGAGGGGCTGACACATGAAATGCCCTCACAGCTGGGCTGCCCCCAGTCAAAAGAAAAACAAATACTTTGAATGAGAGGGGGACACGCTGCTCCTGTCTGAGCTTCCTAAGGCCCTGAGCCACCACCGGGAGGTGGGCTTTCACGATATGCCCGTAATGATGGATGGATCGGAGGAAAGTCTATTCACATGGAGATGTTACATCATAAATATTTACACAGGGCTGCCGTATCCATGTAGCCTTTACTTGTTTTGACACACTGGAAATATTTAAAGGACACAAAGTGTAGGAGAGAGAAAAGTGGGAGAAATGAGAAGGCGGCTTCTCGTTTTTCTTATTATACTACACTGAATGATGCAATAACTCTGAATTGAATTTCATGAGTTGTTTTTTTTTTTTTGGAGGGGCAAATTATCTTTCTTACAGCGAACTGTGGACTTTATTTACATATATCCATGACTGAATGAACTTCTTTTTATTAGAGAATCATTGCCCTACTACACACAAACACTGAAAAACCAACTAAACAATAAACAAAGTGAGTCTGACTTGCATATCCCACAAGTAGAAACAAACCTTAACCGAGCCCCTCAACTACAAACCACGTTTTATATGCAAATGTTAAGCAAATCATCACTTTACTTAACAATCAAACCCAATCTGCCTGAGAGAAGTTAAAGGGAGACATCATTGTTGTTGGTAAGCAGCCCTACAAATTTCTGCTCAGTGAGCTCAATTAAAAGCCTTGAAGTCCCCCGAGATTGTCCCTGGAACCAATGAAAACAAATTTGGCAGTTTAATTTTCTTCCCACTGTCTAAGAGAGGGACTCCGCTCTGGGAGTGTTCCCTGGTTTAAGTCTGCGGGAGCCAAAAGGAGAGGGGGGATGTCATGCCAACCCTGCATTTGAGCCAGTTGGTCTTTATGATTTGTTGCATTAACATATATCAAAAGCCAATTAACTAACTGTACTCAGTTATGTTGTTGTTATGTGCTTAGACAAGGAGCAACTTAAGTTTAGGTATAAGGAGTATAAAGATTTATAGTCTGCACTTGACTCAGACTCATGCGACTTCCAAAGCAACCTGTTACAAAATGTCCATCAGCACAAACAGCCATGCATCAAGATCACAATGAGAGCAGATCATCAACATCCATACTTAATAGCAGCAATTGATATTATTAGAACGTATGAATGGATATGGGGCTGCACTGAATGTGTTGTGGCAGCTCTCATCCTCCTGTTGCTGTTACTGTAACTATGTGGGAATCTGTGCATAGTGTCATCATCGTGTTGTGGGGCGGTCTGATTGATGCAAGGAGTGTGTCTTGTCTCTGGTGTGTGAGTGACACCACCAGAAACAAAGGAGTGTGGTGTAGCCCTCCGCCTCAATTCACGGCCATGCCACCCCCCAGTGATAGCGAGGGTCTCTGGTTTGACATGAGGCAGCCCACGGTGTCACTACTGAATGTTTAGATCCCTCTTGACTAGGAGGCCAGGGGCAAGGGCTGTTGTATGCATCCTTATGACAGACTCCCACATCAGCATTGTGCTCATACCAGCTAACATCATTAGCACAGAAGGTTTCATCTCAGGGAGAGAGAAAAAAAAGCAACCCAGTTTCTTCAAGTCACAAGTCATTAGTGTCCTCTCGAGAGTCAAATTGTACAGAGGCAGATTTTTTATCAGCAACAAAAGGTTTTATACTCTTGTTAATTTGGTGGATGTCATCTGTACTTAGATGTCTGTGTCTAATGTCTGTTACAGTAATAAATGCCATATAGTGGAAAAATTATATTATTTTGTCAAGATGACAATGTGGGATGTTGCCGCAACAACATCCAGACATAAAGCAGGCATAAAAGAACATCAAGTTATAATTAACAGGCCAGTGCAACCTAGATTACAATAATATGGCATACATGCTGGAAAAATCATGAGAATCTACAGACGGTATGGTGCATACATTTAAGAATACTTTTATCACTGCAAATGTAAAACTTCTATCATTTCATATTCTTGCAGATTATTTTCCAATGGTTTGTTTTCTGTTTATTTTTTTATTTTAAGTACTGCAAGACAGCCAAACTCTGCTCAGCAGCTGTTTATGTCAGGAAACTAATAAAATGGCAGTTATTATGTGTCTACAGCACCTTATTGTTCTTGCAGTTTTGAGTTGTTGCAGCCTGGTAAGGTTTCTAATACACTGTGTTAGGCGTGTATTTTACACTGTGCAGATCTCTCATAGCGAGAGCGAGAGTGAGAGTGAGAGAGAGAGAGAGAGAGAGAGAGAGAGAGAGAGAGAGAGAGAGAGAGAGAGAGAGAGAGAGAGAGAGAGAGAGAGGCCCTCTTTGGAAAACAGATACATCAGTGTGCCTGTATAGTGTACGACATTGCTGTGAGTTAATCAGTTGGAAAATAAAACGGTGGGATTCTAATAAGTCATTTGTCAATTTTTACAACCCCCAGACACATTGATCCATGGGGATTAATGAAGATGCCTGATATTGTTGTAGATATGAACAGGGGAGATGGTGGGGACAGTAATCAGTCATGTTGGGGATTTGTCCTACCTCGTTTTCTCTTCCTGGGGAGTCACTCCATACGGGGGCTCACTTCATCTGAGAAGGAGAGCAAAGGAGAAACATTAAAAACCCAGACACTGATTATTCTGGCGTATATATATATGCATGCACATACATGTTCTAGAGAAATCCATACATTTACCCAACTCATCTAATCTACAGTGGTTGACATAAATGTAGCAGGTTTCCACATGATGAAAAAACTAAATTCTGTACTTTTGTTCGCTCTTTTGATATAGAGTACACACACACACACACACACACACACACACACACGCCCAGGCTCCATATCACAGCTTTGGAGAGAGGGGTTGGGAACATAGGGAGGGGCAACAAGAGACCATTCAAGCATGGGAAGCAGTTGTAGAGTACACTTAACAATAGCCCATTTTAAACTGAGATCCCGCAATACTGCCGGAAAGAAGACCTCTCATTGCATCAGCTTTGCTTTTTCACACTGAACCAAATGAAGTTGCTGCCCCAATGTGTGATTTTAGATAGTATGCTGGCGTTCAGGAATCAGACGCGTCTAGTGTGACATTTAACTGAGTTCTGAGGTGCTTTTGCTAGCTGTTGGTTAGTAGCTAGCTGTTACTTCAGAGATTTTTCACACCCCTAACCCATCATCTCAGGTCTCCCTTTGCCCCCATATGTCGATTCAGCTCTGTAACTACCTCTGCTACCGGCTTAACAGCAGAACAATGACCCTCCATTCCGTGTTTGTAAGTTTTATACACGCGGAATAACAGCACAACATTCCCGCCTTGAACCAGCTCTTTAAAAAGATGCTAATCTCTGTGCATACTTCAGTTTGTCAGAAAAAATCTATGTATAGGCAGTAATCTCAAAATCAAAAAGAAGTAGATATTTTAATACCTGTTTCCTACATTTTTACCTAAGGGTAAGTCATTTATTTGTAGAATAAATAATAAAACAAATCACTGAATGGAATAAAAAAAGAACATAAGGATCATTTAGTTTCATATTTCATATTCATATGGTTTTTCAAAATCATATCCATGGCCAAAAACATTAAGCTGATGATTACAACTGCATGTCTTTCCCTTATATGCAGAAAAGTAGAAGTGCAGTGTCTTATATGACACCCATTAACCCAGACACTGTGTAAAACCAGGATAGAAACAGACTTCGGCAGAGCCAGTTGAGTCACTCTTAAATCCTCTCAAAAGTTTCCTAACCTTGAGAGCCCATGCATCCCCGAAAAAGTAATAATAATTCTAACCTGATCTTCCTACTTATTTTATATCTCCCCTCAGCAACCTAACTTCTTCTCGGCAACAGTGCAGTTATTAATTCATGAGGCACTAATTAGTTCTTTGTTTAATTTTGTGTTAAACAGACTGACCGGAATGATAACGACTCGCGCTGTAGCGCTTCGGTCCCATGCCACTCCTGTTTGCTACAACAAGGGAGCATCGTGCGACTAGCATGATGAACCCAATTCCCTTCTAAGTTGCACTTCATTAAGTCAAAATGTGACAAGGAGCTTAGAGGAAGAACTGGCAGATCTGATCATACATAACAATGCAGGCCCAGTAAGTTTGAGGAGGGTGGGGGTGGGGGGTGCTGGAGCGGGTATCGGTGTGGGGGGTGGGGGGTAGTGGATTCCAGCATGCATGTTGATAATTTTCTATTTTTAACCCTTGGGGGCCGTCTTTCATTTTCCTTTAATTGTTTTTGTTCAGAGCTGCAGTGTCCTCTTTTTAAATTGCAGCTCCTATCAACTCCCCTGATCAACCCCCTGTGCAACATTGCAGGCAGACAAGTAAACAACAGGGTTGCCCTTTTCCATGATGTAGTGCAGATGCTCCCGTAAAATGGGTGACACTTTCCCACTGCACATACACATACACAGTATATGCACCTATTCAAAAGGAATAGTTGCGTGACATGTCAGAAGTGCATGATCAAAATGAACATGAAAATAACCCATTTGGCCTCAAAAGTTGAAAAACCTGCTATATGAAAACAGAGGTTAATATGCAAATGCTAATTCATCATAACATAAGAATGCATCAAGGTGGTTCCTCCTGCCATATTTAACATACCTCCTTCAAAATGTCTTTGTGAAAAGCTATTGAAAAAAAATTATAATAATAAAGAATTATTGTCCTGCCTAAACCATGTTATTTGTCTGTAGGCTGAAACTTACTTGTCCTCTAAAAGTTCAGTGCTGTCTAAGTTCCTCTCTCCACTATAAAAAGACAGCATATTTTCTCACTTGGCCTAAATTTGAGTCTTGCGCACAGCGGGTAAACCCCTCAATATACTGCAATCATTGACTTTGTACATGTGCACTTTCTTTTACAAACTGAGGGATTTTGATTTTTTTTCATGGCAAATAATCAGTTGACAAGCTCTGCTAAGATGTTTAGCCTCTCCAAGTATCTTCCCCCACTAGCTGAAGATATGATAAAATCAAAAAGCAGACAAGTAATTACACTGTATAATAGGCAAGATTGGCATTTTCAAAATCATTTTCATGTGGATGGAAATGACATTGCATAGACTATTCTGTATTCACTGGTGCAGATAAATAAACAAGGCATGGAGAAGAAGGGGGGCCATACAGAACGCACAGTACAATGGCAAGCAGGTCAGTAATTAGAAACTCTGTTTGCACAGTAATAATTTTAATATATTCATCAGGAAACAGAGCATGCCTAGCATGATAAAATCCCATCAAGGAACATATCCCAACTGCCTTAACCTTTTAAACAGACTGACAGCACATATTGAGAACCTCAAAGAACAAAATACATTAAAATAAATAAATAAATACACAGAAGTTATAATAACATGCAACTACACCCACCCTGATAGTTTAAGATTTCAATATGACAAACTGGCTTTATAGCATGACAGAGATATACACACCTTTCTTTATGCTTAAATTCTTAAATATTGATCAGTACATTAACATAAACATGCATCTTGAGTTTTTTACTTCTTTTATCAGAGTGTGAATGGACTAAAGACCCTCAACACTGAAACACGTTCAGCTCTGATTGCATGAGTGTTGAGAGCAATACATGTGTGTAACCTTGTTTGTTATTGAAGGTGGCACTGATGATGTTATGGAAATTATTGCAAATTGCTTAAAGGACTCCTGACACGCAAAAACCTTGACCTCACGATGCCATTTCCCAAAGACAGAAGAATGTATAATTATTAGAAGAATTCAAGGTGGAGCACAAAGATAATCATTATAAGCTACATTTTTACAGAAGTGAAAATAGCTCAAAGGCATTCATGTGTGAAATGTATGACTGCATGCATGCATATTTCAATACGATAAACACAGTCAATGCAAACCAACCCTGAATACAGTTAGGCTGTTTGTGTGTGAGGTTATTTAAAGTTGTAATAATTTAGACACCACGGTGTGATATATCAGCTTGAATTGTTTACTTGCGTTAAGTTTAAAAAAAGCTTGTCAACCGAACAGAATTGTTAAAAATAATAACACTCTTTGCTGTCATGAGTGCCAATCCATTGTCTAAGTTTCCTGGTTTCATTTCCCACACATAAACTCAGAAACTTACAAGTTTACATGACCTCATTCTACATGAAACAACCTCTAATTACATGAAGTGGAAGCCGCAACAAGAATACACTTCTCACTGAATAGGTCTGTACTTTGTGTCTCCTAGTCTGTGTTTCCCTCTGAGTTTTTGAACACACTTCAGGATGAGAAACTGACCATTTACTCATGCATATTTGACAGCACCTAGTAGGCCCCTTTTTGTGCTGTCACTTCTGGCTCCTATTCTCCCTCTCCCCCAGGAGAGGACAGAGTCGGGGGCTTGAGGGCAGCTACCTCCACAGTCCCGCTGTCCCCTCCTTGCCTAATTTTTGTTGTCCGGCTCTTTGAAACCTCAATCTCATGCAGAACCAAAGAATGGTGATCCATGTGCAACAAGTGCTGGTGCCATGGAAACCCCCGTTTTCCCCCCAAAATATTCCTTTTTATCCCTTTTGAAGACCTGTCACCAGGCAGAGCAGGCATCACACGACCCCAGGCCTGGCCATGACAAAGCCTATTTTCTGCCTGCTCCTTGATTGATTAAAAAAGACTTTTTAGTAAAACCATGTTAAAGGACACAAAAAGTGACACACAGAAGAAAGGGCCCTATGAGATGGCCCAATCGGATGGGTTGCCCGGTAATATCGCACAAAAAAAGAAACAATATCATAATCGCCACAAAGGAAAGGTCAGGGCAAGCATGAAACTTGACAACAATGGTGATTACGATAATGATGGAAAAGTTTGTGATTTGGTGGGTGGGTCACATCAAACTACACAATACTATGAAGTGTGTGATCTTCCTGAATCCCCAAACTGCAGTTTTTATTCAAACATATTATCAGTTTGGAACTTTTGTAATAATACAACTGAAGAAAAAAAACTTCTCCATTTTGCCTCTGGTTATGTTATACATCATTAGAAATTATGTGAACCAGAACAAACTAACTTCCTTTTTGACTAACAATATTCTGCCCTGCCACAACTAATACATATTATGTCAGGATATTCATACAATAAAGTACTTCTGGATTATTACGAATGCTTTTTACTTTAAGTTCCTGCCACACGTGAGAGAAAGATTATACATGTAGTATTGTGGTTCAAGTGTGATATGGGATCAATATTCTTTGCATCGGACATTTTACTCCTCCATTTGACCTAAGTGACAGACCATTTAAAACAGAGGGAGACTGGCTCATCTGCTCTGCACGGCACCAAAGGGAGACCACATTATTAATTTATCTCAAAAGCACAGGTCGATATGAGAAGCCTATTGCTTACATGTTTTTGTTGGCAGTTCTTGCCTCATATACAGTAGCTTTAAATATCTGGCATCTCACCATGATTTTGATAGTTAATATGGATGTGTCAAACAGCACCGATATTTGATATAGAATCAGAAATATGTTACTTTATCATGTATTATGTAGTAAAAAGAGCAATACTTTAATAAACACTGAAGAAAGAAAGCTAATTCTGTCTCTTTGTGTCTGAGTAGAGATGTGGAGGAGATATTTACCAAGACGATAGGGAGGGGTTGGGGGAGTAGAAAGGAGGAGAGGCATTAGAAGCGTCCACACATGAGCAATTAGTATTCCAGATCCTGATGGTTCTAAACACAAAAAGGCCTCACCAAATCCCCACGGCAGAGGTGTCAGACGGAAAATGACGAAAATCTGCTCCTTGACAGGGAGTCATTTATATTTTAGCTTCGTTCCATTATCTTAACGAATCCATCATCAGCCAATGCAATATTAACAGCAGAAAATCAACTCATTAGATCCAGGGGGATTTAATCAAGATTGCAATCATGTATGCGGTTCCTGGAGAGTTGGCTTCTTCTTTTTTTTTTCTTTTTGGTCCTTTCCACGTAATTGCCGCATCTCAGATCTTAATAAATTATTCTCGATCTGAGATTGATGCCTTTTTTTCCTTGCCTCTCACGCCATGCACTCACTGTCTCCAACTATAATATTTACCATAAACATTATTATGTCATGGGCACACAGTTTAAAATGGCCTTTAGCTAACTCGCAGAAGTAATTGGCTTCTCCATTTCTCTCTCGTTTCCTTGCTAATTGCCCAGTGATATTGCTAACGGTTCCCTCGGAAAGAAAGAAAAGGCCTCTTTTGCACAAGCTGGGATGTGTTGCTAGGATTTTTCAACCTTTATATGTAGATGTAGAAAGAATTTCCTGTTTGATATTGCTTAACAAGACAACCAAGCAGATGAAAGAACCGTCCACTTTTGATATGTAAAACTTTGTGTGAAACCCTGTCATCAGAGAGAAAATAGAAAAGAGCTCAAATTTCAGGTGGAGATATTTTTGTCTTGTTTCTCAGAAAAATGCTGAGCAGAAAAGGGAACTGCACCAGATAGATAACTGCCACACATACACAATTCTTCAAACATAAGTCAAGTCTGGGCGTTTTATCAGGCAAGAGAACAAAGGCTCTGTTTTACCATAGACATTTAACATCATTATTTAACTAAATATGATTAATCTATACAAATGTTTGCATAAAACTAGGACTTTGGACATCATAATCACTTCATTAGTTCAACAGCACATGTAACATTATATCAACTGACTCAGTTTATGGTGACATAATATTGGCTGCGATTCGAAATTCTCACATCTTAGTATTACTGACATGGACACTCTACACAGCATTTGTAAACAAAATCAACTCTCTGCAAATGTGAAAAATGAAACCAAAACTCTTAACATCTATATCACATGGCAGGGCTGAGTTGGAAAACAGGTCCTCAGTTTTCACACTGCTCCCTCAACATACACTGTACATATCTATCTAAATATACTCTAGATAGTAGGAAGCCAATAATTCTCTAAAACCTTTACCAAATACTAAGAAAAATAATGTTGTACTTGCATTACTGATGAACAGGGACTGACTACTAGCCATTAGCCACATCAATTAAATCATCTACTATTCTTGCTAGTTTCTCACACAACATGATTATGAAATCAATGTTTGTGAACATAACAACTTGCCTTGAAACTAGAAAACAAACACTATTATCTCATCTCAACAAACTGCTCTAAGCTGCTTCATTATCAGTAAAATTGAGACATTATGCAAACTCACACCAAGTGTCCTTAAATTATCACTTTCATTTCTGATTTGGAGATTCTATGTGGGAAAATGTGTCCTTAACTGCAGAAAGTCAGTGAAACTTCAAATTACACTGTGCTCATGTTCTCCTCTGTAACACTAACTAGCAACCGCTGTACTTTGTAAACTCAAAAAAATAATGTGATAAAACAGGTGGGTCCCTTCTATTCACTCATTTATGAATGGAGCGTAGGAAATGGGTTTTTTTGCTGCTCTTTGCATAGTATGCTCACCATTCCCTGCACTGTGTGACAACAGGGCTTCTTCTGCTCATAGACAGGATTAACTCCTAACATGTTCAACATGATCCAAAAGTGTAAAAACTGTCAAAGAGACCTTTAATCTGCTCCTGGAACAAAGCCTTTTGTACAAGGACTAACCTGACCTTGTCACTGCGAGTTTAACTTGCTGTCTGTTAGACAATATAAAGCACAAGCCAGCCCTTCTCTTCCACTCCCTCCCACTAAGTCTTCTTCCCTCCCTGCTCACTGCTTCGGTCTGCCTCTCACTATGAACAGAATTGGGGGTGTGTGGCTACAGCACCAAATGCTGTGTTAATCCCTGTTTCTCTGAGATGGCCAATAGTAAATCCGAGTCCTCTGTAAACCAATCTCAGAGTTTTTTATCTTGATTTATTAGATTACGAGTCCCGGGTCCCTGAGCCCATGCTTCACATACTAATCCTAATCGGAATAGACAAGTATTAGCCCAGTTCAAGGGGAGCTAAACAGCAGTGGTAGCCAACTTTCAGTAAGAGGGAAACTACAAGCTTATAGGCTTGATGGGGCTTTTTATCCGTTTCCCTTTTTTTTCCACTTACATTAATAGAATGAGTGTGTAATTAAATACATAAATCCTGACACACAAACCCTCAGAAGGCCTAAAACCACTGAACCCCGGCCATGTTTGGCTTTCTTTTCCCTGCACAATGAAGTTACTGAGCCAAGCCCAATCATTTGTATTTTTCTCAGATTTTTAACAGTGAGCAGGGCAAACATGAAAGTCCCATTGAAAACAACTGCAAGAATTAATTTTACATCTCAGTGAATTCAAGGCAGTGTTGTCAAATTATAAGCAACAGGGCTATGTAACTAATTTCCCTTGGTCCAGAGACTGTTAAAAAAAAAGAAGTAATAAATCACTTTTCAACTGTGATAATAAAAAGCACATAATTAGAAAGGTGTCTCTACTCTGTTTGTCTTCTGTGGGCACACAGGCCACCAAAACGTCAGGGCTGGTGACATTATTGTTACAAACCTTAAACCAAAATGAAAGGATAGCCTCAAGCATATTGTAAATTGCTGGTCTCACACTGCTTTCAACCAATCCAGCCAATGTGGATGGCAACTGGGTAAGGCTGGATCGAGTCCATGTGACACATGAGGCCAGGGCTGGGGAACATTAAGAAGTGTCTGCTTGTACACTAATGCTGGTGGCAGCTGTTCGTCTGCCAAAAACTGCAGCAGCAGCAGCAAGGATATCCTGAAATACTATTGAAAACCGCTAAACCTCCTCCTCGCTGATGTAAAGCTATACAGCTGCTCGGCGCCAGCACAATCACTGATCAATCTGGGAAAGTTAAAAATGGAGTTAGGTTTGTGGACTAAATATGCTGCTTTTCAGCTTGGAAGGTCAACTGGTGATCTTGAGGAATAGTAAGATTTAACAAGAGAGTATTTTTGCTGTATTTGAGATGGTTTGTACAGCACCTTCAACAGATCAGCATATGCTTGAACATTTGTGTCTATCCTGTGTGTCTGGTCATGTATTTCTGTGTCTGCATGATGTAGATTTTCGTGGCATCACCACAGCACAGAGGTTGCCCCTACCCACTGCCCTCGGGGGTGACAGGGGAGCTAAGGGAGATGTGACAGGCATGTCTGCTCCCTGTATGTGTTTGTTTGCCCCTGAAAATGAGACACTGGTTTCACTCCAGCCCCCTGGGCATGTTTAGCTCTGCCTCCACCACAACGCCTTCATCTGATACAAAGTGGAAGTCCGCCTGATAATAATATGTATCTCCGCTGGTAGGGTGAAAGTGGATACATGTATACTTCGGAGCATGAAAAAAAGAGGATTGATTAATCACTTCTTTTCTCATTTTCAAACGTGAAGATTGAAGAGATTGAAGAATGATTTTTCAATGTTTGTTGCTTGACTCTCCAAATCATCATCATATAGTAAATGCTGTCAGAACAACACAGTGTACTTTGCAGAAATGTCACCATAAACAGCCTAATACAGCATGTAAAGTGTTCAAGTATGTGACGAAAAAACTATGATCCGGTGCTTTTGTATGCCACATAAAAGTGAGGAATGGATTTCCTTTGCTCTTGTGTTTTGTCCTTAGACCTAAGTGTCACCAAGTGTACTTTGCAAGGAATATTCATTTCCTTAGGAAGGCCTCGTCAGCCTTGTGACCCAATCCATATCCATTCTGTCCTGTCTGTCCTCCCTGCCTCTTTTCTGTAAGTGGCAGATATTTCACCTGCCTATCAGTTTCCCTTTAAACGTGCTGGTATATGCAGGAAAGGCGCCCATATAGGGTCACTGACTGTCCTCTACGAGGCCCTCTTTGAAGCTACTATCTTGCAGCCCCCCCCCCCCCCCCCCCCCTCCCTTCTTCTATCACTCAAATTACAGTGTGTAGAGGTCGCTGGTAGAAATGGGCTCATCTGAGCTGATTAACTTTGATCTAGCTTTACATATTATTGGGAGGGAAAAAATACATGTCTAGGGTGACTCATGACTTAAAAGGAAATCATAAATTTAGCCTTCACTCATTTATATTTACAACAGGGAAATAGTAGCCTTTTTTAATTTTTCTTTAGTAGCTGGAAAGGAGCCTGGAACAAAGATGTTCAACAATACAGCATACAATTAACTAGAGAGCAAACTGTATTTGCCAGAGTGTGTTTGTGTATGCAGCCCACAGCAAAACCCAGTTTACTACTAAATAATTGGGAATCAGATCATTTCCATGCAGAAATGTGCAGTGGGAAGGAAAGCAGCTGCTTCAATGTGAGGAAGGTAGGAAGAGGTTAAAAGGAGTCAATGGAGGCTAAAGAGACAGCAGGTCTACCGATGACAGAAAGAGTGGCCAGGGACTGCAGTTCAGGACTTCTGGAAACCACATCAAACAGCCTATGGAGCGCTGCCAACACGAACACACACCAACTGTTGCAAAAAAAAAAAGGAAGGGAGAGAGGAAGAGGGGGGGGTGGGACAAATGGGAAAAAACAAAGGTTTAGTAACAAGATAGAAATGTATGTTAGAGGGTCTGACATTTATAAAGATACAATTTAAGGGGCAGTTTGGTTGACTGAGAGAATGACAGAAAAGACAAGAGAAACAGGGAAATTGGTGTTGTTGTTTAGTTCCAAGAAAACTTCAACCCATCAGCGGGCTACTCCCACTATTAGATACAGTATCATTAATATTTATATTTATAGTCAGCATTTTCCACTGTCTCTCAAAAGGCCTTTCAATAATCCTCTAAAAACAGGTGTGAACTTGCTGTAATTCAAAATAACTGTATGAGCATTTAAATACTCTTTGTAGTAAAGTAATAAGACATAATGCAAAGCTCCACAAATAACTCCATATGTACACTGAGTGAAGAAGTCAAAAGTTCAACTGCTTTCCTCTACCTTGAGTTGACATTAAATTAGTATTTTTCTCTTTTACATTTGCCAATTAGTGAGCACAATGTTAAAATGTTTTAGATTGTGTAAGCAGACCTCTGGTGAGCCCTGCAGAGCACACTGCTGTTTAGATGTTGGAGACAACATGGACTTAAGAGAATGTATTAGCTAGACACCTGTTAAAATGCCAACTTTGGTGGAATTTAAAATAATAGCTTTAAAATGTGTCGCCTTAAATGTGAGATCTCATTTGTTCCGAATGAGACGTAAAACAGTTAGTCAACTGACAGAAAATGAATGGACAACAATTTTGATAATTGAGCAGAGCTGTTCTGAACCATTGAGTGTACAGGATGTCTGGTTTGGTACACAACTTTTCTCAGACCCAAACTGTCAAGCTCATGGATGTATGCTAGCCAGCTTAGCCAAGTTAGCCCGTTTACCCATAATCATATAGTGTTGCTGCCAACGGAATAACAAACAAGAGACCTGAGCTGGATGATCCTCCCTTGACATTTACTAAGTAAAAGAGGCAATATCAATTACTCATGGTTTTACATTTGTCCATACTGTGTTGGGATGGGCTGGGAGAAATGAACAAGGCTTTTCAGTCCTGTATTATGTCGGTTAGCTAGAACACATGACTCCCAGGTGGCACAGAAGTAAAAAAAATATGTATCCATGACTGCAGAGCCTCAGGAGCAACTAGCAATGCATTTTGGTGGGAGGCCTGCATGGGAACTTGTACCTGTCACTACACTATCGATTCCTGCTGGTTGGTTGGTTGGTTGGGGTGGAAGCTAAGATTCTTTTCTAATGCTAAAGACACACTCATCTTTCACTTTGCATGTTGTTTGAGACAGAAATCCCATCACAAATGATAGAGAATCTGCACATTGACAGTACATTTAAAGCTGAAATTATTAGTTGATGATTTATCATTAACTGTTTTTATAATCAATGATTTGCTTTTATATATTTACAAGCAAATATGGCAACATTCATTAGTTTGTTGTGAGTAAATTGAATGTCTTCACAGGTTTTGGACTGATGGTCTAATAAAACAGGCTATTTGAAAACAGCTTTGCTACTGAGGCATTATAACAGCAACTACTACATTTGTATTGCCTGTGCCTTGTTTCTGTATGAACAAATGGAGTAATTCAGTATGAGTCCTGTTTCTGTTTTGGCTGAGGCTCCTACACATTTTCTGCCAACTTGAACCTAGGAACAAATGGAATAATGACACAGAAAGCAAAACAAAGAATTGAGCAGTTTACAATGCAGTGGCTTCACATTTTGACAGCCATTACACAATGCAATCAACCCTAATTTGATAGGAATATATTGAGCACTACAAAATATTACACATGCAGGAGATTTAAAGCATTTTTTTAAAAGAGAAAACACAGAGCCTGCAGTCAGGCCCCATTCTCAGGCCTATCAGGAACCAGCCACTTGTTCAGAGGAGCACCTGACTAATACCCACTATAATGTCACTTCTATATTTGTATCCTGCTAATCTGCTCTCAGGCTCCAATCTTTTCCACTTTCTTGCAAATTTATCACTAGACTGAAAGACCAGTGCCAGATCCTAAGTGCCTCACCCATTTAAATTAAATAGTGGCATTTGTGATAAAGCCACTAAATTCCTTATCTGACTGGCCCGAAGAGTCTTTCAAGGCAAAGTGTCACTTTTCCTAAACTGGAGCACTTGTGACGCCATACACCCCACCCTATCCAACTGCCACACAAACATGCACACACACACACACACACACACAGTTTTCTTGTCCTTTTCAAGGACAGAAACAAGTCTAAAATAGAACGAAACACATGAGAGGCATGTAGTGGAACAGAGAGGCGTTTTTGATTTGTTTGTTTTTTTAATCCAAAAATAGAGCATTTTGTTCACAATTCACAATTAAAATGTAGTTCACTTGTTAAACTAATTTGTTTTATTTTCAACTAACACATTATGCAATAACAGTTCTGTAGCTAGACAATTATATGAGTAGGGAGCAATTTCAAACTGTAATATCCTAATATATGAGAGACTTGTGGAGGAAAAAGTTCAATACTTCTGCTTCTCTGCCAATTACGTGGGAAGTTATTGGATTACTCAGACAGGTGATGCACTTCAATAAGCCTCAGGCAATGACACAAGTTCCACATAGTTTTACCTATACTAATACAACTAAACCATACTTATATCCTAAACCTGTTTTAATTGTTCTTAAAGAAAAGCCTGTGGCCAACAAACTCTATCTTAGGTTATGTTGTCCTGTTCCTGAACACAAAGGAACACAGGCCTGTCAATAATTTTTTGTTCACTTACTTCCCATTGTGGATTCATTACCTAATAAGGCACTGTCTGAATTCTTGGGTTATTTTGAGTTTGTGTGATAATGCTCACTCTAACTTTGTCCCTCTTTAAAGATTCAACAGGAGGCAAGCCAGGAACTTTCAGAGAATGGCTGTTTGATCAGATAAAAGAGCTTAAAGAGATACTGCGCACTTCAATATGTTTTTTGTGCTGTAAACTAAATTGGACGACTTTACTGTGATGAAACGCATCAATGCTAGTGTTATTATTGACACTGGCTCCAAATTTTGTCCATTTTGTTGGTTGAAGATGGCTCAACCTGTCATCTGCTGTTTAAAATCAGCCCTGAAAAGGTGGAGCTGATGTTAATGTGGAGTCAACCATTCTCGATGCCATGAAATGTATATATATTTATATAAATGGTACGATGTTAACACCCACCTCCCCCAGCCCTCACTCTGGAGTGTGGAGAGTGACATTTTTTAAATATATGCTGATCGAGACAGTTTTAGCCTCAAAATCTAACAGCAAACAATAGCACTGACCTATTGGAGGAAATCTCTCCATCTGTGCCTGTCCGCGGTTGGAAACAATACCGGCAGCCACAAAAGCAGAAATCCTCTTTATGTTTCGACTTCTAGCTCTTTAACTCTCTGGTTGTCTGTTCCTGCAGTGATTAGCTGGTAAGGTTTTGTTTTAAATTTGAATATGTACAACTTTATAGCAGTTTTCAAAGTTATGCAGTGGGTGTAGTTAAGCTCAGACCTCGGATAAAGTTACACTTTAAGGAGTGTGAAATACTACTACCACTACTACTACTAATGATGATGATAACAATAATAATAATAATAATATTAATACTAAGAATAATGATGGTCATGAGTGGTTTAATAGCACAAATGTGTATATACATATCCAGACAAAAAGGCACAATATATGTAAATGTAATTAGACCTGTATTATGTCATACTGTATTTAAGAACATTAGCTCATACAGTAAAAAGCAGATCCAGAACAAACAATTTCTGTCAAACACAAAACTGCAAAAAATAAAAAATAAAATACTAAGTGCTTTTCTGCTTTTCATTGCCACTGCTTTTGTTTCCACGTATTCATGTTTTTTGGCCTTTTCTTCAGTTTCTAATCTGTTTTTGATATGATGAGATGTGACTTCCTACCCTAGCCTGTTCCATTGTTTTCCTGCATTTTTAAAGGAATGAGGTTAAAACAAACTGTTCCTATGTAGAAGGTCAAACAACATTG
Source organism: Scomber japonicus (assembly GCF_027409825.1). Taxonomy (NCBI): domain Eukaryota; kingdom Metazoa; phylum Chordata; class Actinopteri; order Scombriformes; family Scombridae; genus Scomber; species Scomber japonicus. Next base: position 15,067,133 of record NC_070581.1, read on the forward strand.
TTATGAAACGAAGAAAATGAGACTAAAGGTAACAGCATGAGACCAACAGGGTATTCCTGTTCCTGTGCAAGGCCCTGTAAACACCACTCTGTTGATCTATAATTAAGAGAAAAAATCTTCACATTGGCACTGTGGGCTCCTTGCAGTGATACTTCCTCTTAATCTCAGTCTCTTGTGTTTATTTATCAGTAACCAAATTTGTACGCTGAAGGACTCCTTGATTATTTAGACAAGACACAAGAGCATTTCACAGGCCAACAGAGTGAAATCATGGATGCAGAGATCCAAGCAGGCAGCTTGCTTAATGCTTGACCCTTGACCTCTCCTGGGTAATAATGCCTCCATATCTATCTTCACACACGTAGCGACACAGAACAATCATATATTCAGATGCCTGGAGTGGTTTCATAAAGCCATGAGAAACAATGTTGAATAAGAAATGTTTCTATTTCTGTTGGCTCTCTGTTGGCTCTCATGTCATGTCAAAAGTGATCTACTTTATCAAAATATTTCATTTATAACATGAAAAATATTCATACCTTAAATCCAACCTATGTGAAGTTAGAAAACATTTACACATTTCCCATGTCCCAGTCCCTGACCTTTATAAAATGTTTTACCCTCCCTTCCTTCTCTTTAAAAGAGCCAAAGGAAATCAACATTTAGCACTTTAGCACTTCCAGAGGTCCGGCTTGCCCTCTGGTTAACATCTCTAACATTTTCCATTTTCTTCACTTTTTTTTCCACACGTTCATCCTCTCAGCTGTTCCTCCCTTTAGTCATGCTCATTTCACAAAATTCATAAAATCTGCCACAAAGTCATGAAAGCAGTGACTGCAAGCTGAGAACTGCTTGCAAAAATAAAGGGCTCTCAGAATAGATAAATAAAATCTCTGTTATCCAGCTGCCCTCTCTAAATCACTCCCAACCCCTTCAACAAGTGGTCACAAGCCGGGGCAAAGCAGACTCTTTCAATAGCACATGACAACCACAAAAGAGGATTCTTTTAGATTCCAAAACTGATTGCTCAAGTTTACAAGTAAAAACTGGGCTGAATCTGTATCTTTGAACATAATTACAGTATGTCCTTGTATCATCCTTCCTGTTGGTGAAGCAACCGCTTACTGCCCTGCATACATTCCTGGGAATAAAAAAAAAAAAAAAAAAAAAAAAAACATTCTCAAAGAGGGGAAGTGGGAGGTTTTGTCAGGCTTATTTTCAGTCAATATTTCAGGACTAACAGAGAGCACAGAAAGTACACATAAGCAGACATTCCCCATACTTCACATATCCATCACAGTATGGGGGTTCACATGTGGAAGGAAGTTTCAATAAACCAAGAGGTTAAGCACTGTAAAAATTGGCTTGTTTTCTTTTTCATGTTTTGTTGAGTGAGACTGAATCCCACAACTACACAGCCTGCCAAAGTGATTAAGTTTTTACTGTGTTGGCACTACTGCCTCAGTTTCTGCAGAGCAGTCCCAAACACTTCCATCTCTGAAGGCCTGAGCATACACTTGCAGCCGCAGCGCACGAGCGAGCATAAGTTGCCAGAGTTACTTAACATGTGCTGCTATGAGCCTGCCAGATTTTCAACCAGCTGCTAATGTTAGAGTATTTTAGCTTTTTTGGAGAAAGATCAAATAAGCTCAGAACACCCCCAGCACAATATAATAGAGTTACTGTGAGTGGAAGTCAACTGCCTTTCAAATAAGATATGAATTATGATTCAGTTGTCGTGATAACATTGTTACGCTCTATCTGCCTCTCAACAAAACAAATAAGGATAATATTTTCTTGAGGAAACTTCAACAAGGCTTCTTAAATGCTACTTATATGGTTAAAGAAATACCTCAGTGGAACGGTTGGCTTCAACTTAACAACTGCTGTCTGTTTAAAGCCGAAATAACCTCTTGTCCTCTGTTGTTAAGGTGTTTGTAGACTACATGACAAGGCATACAGTATATACAGAAGTCGCTGTGCAAGCAGAGGTCCCTGTGCCTTCATACAGCTAATAGTGGTCAAACTCACCAAGACAATAAATCCACAGCCAGCCCAGGGATGGTCTCTGAAATCCCTACAATCAGGCTGTAGATAAATGGTATTTTGTGGTGACTGCATTGTCTCCTGCCTCTATTCTGGTAATCTAATGTGTGCAACATGCTCCTGGTCACCTTGACTTTGGTTGCCATAGTGCTCAACACAAACATATCCCCACCCAGAAATACACCAAATAAGGCTTGGGGGGAAAAAATCTCATAATCAGAAGGCACAGAGGGAGAGGCAGATATAACCTTAAATATATTGTATACAGGTCAAAGCTATTCCAGTGTGTACATATACAGTGCTTGCAAGAGGTTACTGGTGACACACACGCACACAGTCTGGCTAATTAGTATACAACAATAATTGTCCTAAGCTCAGCTATTGTTGACTCAAAGAAAATGATAATTGCATGGGCATCAACAAAAAATAAATTGAAGTTCTTTAGAATAGAGAGGTCTTTCAGGACAAGTCTGTTTGTACTCAAAATGACCTTTAAACACCTTCCTCCAACACTGAGGAATCAGGCTACAAGAAGGCAGCCGTCCTGTCTAGCTGTCGACCCCGGCAGATGTGAGTTCTGAAGAGTTCAAAAGAATTCTGCATGGGGGCACCGCCATTTACATAATCCTCCAGATATATTCCCCTGCAACCTAATCAAATTATTCACAAGTCTAGCCCCTAACTATGTAGACCCCGCGATACACAGCCTTTCCATTACCAGTCTGCGTGCCTTAATCGTATCGAACCAACCAATGTCACTTTTCCCTTTAGAATGGCCAACAGACACAGCAAACAAAGCATTGTTGCGTCTGACACACAAAGATTTCAGACAAACAACATATTTCCCCCCCTTGTCCACTTTGTTTGGCATTTCTTATTGTCCTGGGATTTTATGTACTTTTGAAGAACAGAGCACACTAAGAGAAAGAGAATTTTATCACTGGAAGTACACAATCTTAAAACAATAGGACAATATGTTCAAATGATGCTTTCAAGGGAAGTTGGTTGTTGTAGTAATTAGCAGAGCAGAATTGGAGCTATTGAGAATAACTTTGAAAGACAACTGCAGATGACACAAGGGATTTTGATAATCATGGGGTTGGGTTCCCTGAGGGCCTAATCCGAAAAGAAGATAAACAAAACTGCTGATTCAAATAAGAGTATAATTTACGCAATAACACAATTTCCCAACTTGAAAATATGGCACATTTCTGACTTTATGAAATTGCTGATCAGTGCTGTTTTTGATGTATTCATATGGTTTTCATGTTGCACTATGCACGTTGTTTGTTTCATTCAACAAATAAAGCTTAATTCATAGTCATATAATACAAAACAGCAACACTGCAGTCTATTGTATTAAGTTGTCTGCAAATGAAAATTTCATCAATTTAGAAAAGGTCAAAATGTTGAAAATACATATAAGACACATAATACTCCATAATAAGGATTTGATATGCTCCTTTATTTTACTGCATTTAGCTCAGCATTGTTTGAGTCTGAGAAACATCATCCCGTTGTTAATCAGCCTGTTGTTGCTTTGTGTTCAATCTACTGCCAGGGGGTAAAGGGTTAATGGCTCAGCCAAAGTTTACATCCCATATGCGGTCAATTTTCAATGACTTCTTTTCCCACATTGAAATAAACTATTTTATGTCTCCAAATATGCAGATCATTTTGCTTAATGAAAGATGCTTGACGTCTCAGATCCAATTAATATGCAAATGCAAGTGAGGATTTATTTGTGACATTCTGTATGGGTGAGAGAAAACAAAAAGGCTTCTTAACAGTAACACTAATTGCTGTGACTGATTGTCACATATCATCATTCACTCCAAATCTCCTAAATACCAAAATTCAGATAAAAATTCTTACATGCACATGGTTACATTCATTTATTATTGTTTGTTTATTAGTTTTCTTGCCGTACAGTGCATCATATGATGATAGCGTGTGCTTAACCAGTGTCATCCTCCACAGTTTGTCTGATAATTAAATTCTATTAAAAACACAAATTTTGCAAATCAAATTATTAGTAAATCAAATTATTGTACATATATAATAGTTCTGAATATGTACAATATGTTCAAGTAGTCTGTCATATTTTTAGGAACACATATGTACTATACATAGAATAACACATTAAAATATGTACAGCCTCAGGGTACATATAGTTCCTTTTTCTGATTACTACTCATTACCGATTTTCAAAACAATACTGTGAATAGGCTACACTGGCACAGTTGTAATGTCCACATTAAGTGTCACGTATACAGGTTTTATGGCTTTCACACATCCTGTCTCTATCCCAACTCCTCAAAAAGCCAGACTAATGCAATTTATCTTTGACGTGGAAAACCTTCAATCAGTGATGTATTTATCACTGTAAAATAAAATCAATAATGTAACTCAACTATTAAAATCCTTTAATGGATGGAGCAATATACTTAGCTGTTTGCATCATCCTCAAGCTTTAACACCCAAGGCATTATACGAAAGAGGTCTTACATTTCAAGAATCGTAAAGTGGGACTGACACCGATTGTGACAAATATAGTATATACGGTACCAGTCAAAAGTTTGGAATCACCACCCCATTCCCTTTAATGAGAAAGTGTGTCCAAACTTTTGACTGGTACTGTATTTAACTAGATCTTAGTATAGCGTAAATTTACCCAATCATCCATTTTCTTTACCGCTTATCCTCTAGAGGGTCACGAGGGAGCTGGAGCCAATCTCAGCTTAAATTCAGCTGTGCTATATTTTCAGTAGGTTTGTATTTAACGTTCATTGAATGGAATAGTTAGACTGGAGAAGCTGCTTTGTCTCCAAAGGAAAGCACACATACTATATGTTCCCCATTGGACAACCTTTAGCCATTTTATATAGCTTTGAGCAGAGCGATGATTTAGTGCACCCCCATCGAGAAACACTTCCGGGGCCATAAAAACAACAATCAGCCTCTTTGAATTAAAAGGCCATATGTCCTTTAACAACAACCAAAAAAGATGCTGACTAGCAGTGCGGTGGGTGAAATAAAATGATCCACTGACATCTCCTCTAATGCTTTTAATCTTCTTGTGATATCTTTATAGCTTTTAACCTTGCTTTGTAAGACAGACAAACCTCCCTGCTTGGCTCAATATTAGCTTGAAGAACAGCATTTGGATCCAGATTTTTTAAGTATCAGAGAAGTTGTATTACCAGGGACATTAATGTGTCACGGTCCTGATAATCTAAAGTGTAATTGTAAAATCTTTGCATGATATATCATTAAACTGGAAAAAGAAAAACAGAGTAGTTTTTTCTGTGAATTAACACTGGCTAAGTGGAAAGGCATACTTACATCTCCCCTCTTGCTCAAGACTATAAAACAAGCAGTATGGCTGGTAATTGGTATTTTCGCTGTGATGGCTCAAAATAGTAATTTATACAAAACTTCTTGAGAACATTTGCAGTGTATTCAAGTTGTCATCTGCAAATATTTGCTGTATCTATGGAAATGTTTTCACTAACATTTGATTTTATAATAGAAGTATGAATTTTCTTTGTACACAGAAGAAAAAATATAAAAAATATATAGAAAAGTGTCTTGATTTCACTGTAACAAATAGTTAACTTTCAGAAAACTGATGTACTTAAAAAATGTAGCATAAATTATTTCACTTTGTGACATTTCAAGAATTAATGTTTCATTTATCAGATATTTTGAGCTTCTGAAAAAGTCTGAGAGGATCTGAATATAGCTCGTTTGCGATTGACCACCCCTGAAATGTTTGATGTGTCCTGAAATGTGGCAATGTATCAATGTCAGAAATTAAAGCTAAGCGGCAGTCAGATTGGAACATGTGCCGTTTTAACTTGCCAGGTTTAGCAGCGGTGAGGCATGGAACATTTGACTCGCATCTGGTCAAATAAAGAAGGAAGCTTGTCATGTTGCCAGTGTTTTAGGATCAAATTACAAAGCTTATCTAAGGAGGTTGCTTTTTCAAATGAAAATCTTCCTTTTTGTTCTTTAATCTGCAATGATCCCAAACATCTGAGCTCTTGACAAAAAAAAGGTTTGGTTTTTCTTGTATTTCAGCTATAACTAATACAGTAGGAAACAGAAAAGTATCAAGATTTAAGTTTCTTATGCTGCTTTTGAATCAAGGAAGGTACAATTACATACTCAGATTTATATGTCAGCAAAATGACTGTACATGTGCAACATTGGATAGGCCAAACATATTCATACCCAAAGCTTAACAAGACTCCACAAACTCTTGAGCAAATGTACTGCTTGTGTCTGAAGCTGTCAGTGTTTGTGTGTGTACTTGATGTGTGTTTGCATGCCGACCTAGCCTCAGATTGCTGTTTGAGGATGTAATTGCTCTGCTCCTCTCCTCCTTGGAGTTGCCCAGGATGGATCTGCGCGGGCTGTTTAGCAGTCAATGGCCGGTGCAGATTGTAAACAGATCTCCCATGAATTGCAGGTTTAGCGGTTTTGTGAGTCTCCAAACAAGGTTCTACCGATAACGCCATTCTCTCCCTGACAAAATCAGCCACTTTGCTGCAAGGGTGTGATTTGAGAGGTGCCAGTCAACTTGATTGACAGTATTAATCCCCCACAGGAACAAATAGGAGGAGAAAACAAACCATGCCCTTATAGAAAACATGTCTCTATTTAAATCCTACTTTCGGTAAATATTTCACCTGTCTAACTGCACAGCCAACAACACTAGAGACAGCTTTGAGATGTTGTACTGAAATTAAGCTGCATAATTGACCAAATTAATGTTTTGAAGGAAAAATCACAACACAACTCTAGGACACAGTGTTGAATGAGTATAGGAAGGCTGTAATTCTTTTGTATGTACATGCAACCCCATGCACAGCTGTCACACAGCAACTGCACACAGCTGATAATGAGAGGAATATCCATGCATATGTGTAGTTTCTACCACATATTAAAACAATGAATTTGGCACCTTAAATGTGAGTGTTTCCATTACTTTCCATTTGCTTTCTAAATTCATCCTTGATTTGTGTGCTGCCAGCATGATTAAGACCCAAGACAGTTGCACAGCTCTGACATACAGAGCACAATGTGCCTTTTAAATTAAACATTAAGCTTTGCTGGTCAGTAGGAAAGGAAGTCATCAAGCATTAAGCACACATATTAATTTTCAAAGAACCGGTGGTAATAGGAACATCTTGGAGACAGTGATGCCAACTTGCTTGAGGCTGACAGGACACTCATATTAAATATAACACTTAACTGTGCTAAGCCAAAAGTCCACATTTTTCACAGGCATACACCCTTACTGCAAAATGTACAGTATCACTGCTGTCAAATATTTCACATGACATCACCAGTCACTCCATGTCTAAAGACATAACCACTGACTGAATATTCTAATTTCATGGGGAACACTGTGGGAGCTGTGATAAGGTTGATGACACAACCAAGACAGACACTGTAAATTTGTGGAAACTCTACGGTGCAATCCACAAAGCGTTCACTTTGCATGGTCAGTTTGACAAGAGGAAAGTACAAAAGATCATTTAAATATAGAACATTTGAATTACACACCAAAATCTTTCCCCTTGATATTATACTATTTGATGCTATTTGGATTGTGTCCAATTTCATAATTATATTTCAGCAATTAAAAAAAGAGTATCTTTACAAAAGGCAAAATGGCTTGTTGGTCAGATTATCATATTTGCAGTCACTCCACCAATTCAGCATTGCTCTTTTATAATACTGTTGGAATCTTGATGGTCAGTTAAAAATTGTATATGTAAAAATCAATGCAGCAAAACCAGAGATATGGTCATATCTATTCTACGAATTCTTCTTCCTTGTCAAAACCCAGCAACTTAGCAACTTGGCATCTTGACTCACTTCATTTGACTGTATAGATTTGGCTGACTTATGCTAATAAAGCAGCTAATGTAGCCTTAAGCAGTGATGACGAGTGCACTACAGAGTTACAGAGAGGACAAATACCAATAACAACATCCCATATTAAAACTGTTTGCATAGTCTACCCAACTAAAATCATGAACAAAGAACAGCTAACAGTACGAAACAAAAAGGAAAGCAAGTCTTTACAACCATGAAAATGCAGCCAGCAAATGTTTTGTTTCATAATCAATAATTCAAACCAACTGTATTTTCTTGTGCCTTTATAAGTCTTTGTGCTGTCAAACATAATACAGACAAAAAGTTCAAATAATACATTCCATAAATGGGCCATCTACACATATGTACATGTTCATCTATGTAGACACCTAATGAAGTACCATGTTTGCTGCAGTATGTGGACCTTAAGTGACTCATTGTGAAAGTGACTGGGAATACAGACTTTTATCAAACTAGATGACAGCACAAGGTAGAACACCTGCACAATAAATCAGCAACAATTATGTGTTGCACTAAAAGCAAAAATGTCACTGCAAGAGGTCTCTCATGCAGATGCCAAGTGACTTAAAGCATTCAATATAAAGTATTCTATATTAAACATACAGTAGTCACCATTTCCAGTGATCAGTGGGAACACGTCTGGAACAGAAGAACATTTATCTATTTTTTCCTTACAAATGATGTGAAAATGGCCCATTATGGCAAGGAACAAAGAGGATAGGCCCCATGTTAGAGCCAACCCCTCATTGATGCCCTGGTGACTCGGCCAGCCACTCTCCCAAGGCCTACTCCTTGATTAAATGCATAATCCACTACTCCCCATCCCCAATGATTTAGTGTGCCTTTAAATCAGCTTGCGCACACATAAAAACCTCAAATAAAAATCACCAAGAAAAACCATTGCACTCTAACTGTTCTATTAAAATGATACCCAGCCCAGCCTTTCTTCTCTGCAATACCGTTTATTCCACATGAATGCATATCTTCATTTTTTTTCATAGGTATGCATATAAAATATTTAAAGTTTAAAATGTCACCGTTGAAACATCAAATGCTGGAGTCTCTCATTAATCAGCAAGGATGGAGGTTCTCTTTTAAGGTTATAACCCTTTGAAAGAGCAAAAATTACATTTTTGACCTTGAAGATGAGACAAACTCATAAACGTAAAATAATTTGCAGTTTAAAGGGGAAAGAGATATCGGTTACCTCAGCCAGCAGTGCTCTGGGTTGTCAGGGGGAGACCAAACAAGTCTCATTTTCATATTTACATCCAAGCTGTTGAGATTAATTTGAAATCATATCAAGAAAAATAAAAGAAACAAAACTCAGAGAAAACATCAAAAGGGGCAACTGTCAAACTTTCATATCCATGGAGCCTGAGCTATCTCCAACGACTGAAACGCAGACTTTTTTCTTGCAGTTTTATTAAATGGTGCATGACATTTTCATTACTCAAGTAAATTAAATTGACTAATTTTCTTACAAGACCTGTACGTCTGCTATTTTAGGGAGGTGCACAGAAGAGAGCAATTGTTTCAACACCTACACAAAAGAAATGCAAACGTGGATGTGCTCTCAGAAGAAAAGTGATTTCAAAGCCTTATAAATTTGTTCTTTAATGAGGGAATTTAGCGTTTTGATCTTTGTCTTGACTTAATGTCGAAATGCAGATTCCTGTTCATTCACTATGAAACAACATAAACAAATTCATGCACAGTATTCACAACACAAATCAGAGCTTTCATTCTTCAGTAGTTTTGGTACATCTAATGCACATAGGATGTTGACATTTTTCTATATATATGAAAATTTCCACTGATGTTTATCAGAGAAATTAGTTTACGCTTGAATTTGATTTATGCTCATAACAAATATCTATTAAATGACAAACTTCAAAGACTCAAGCTTCAAGCTTTTTTATTCAGCTTTGGTTGTGTTATTAATCTTGGGAGAACTAAACATGACAGTCCAGCATTTCTCTTAAATATGGTCTCTGAGCGGTAAACATCCAAACACATGCACTTATTTCAAAAAGCATTTAAAGGGACATCATAAAAAACATCTTGATAAGCACGATTGGAGAGACGGGTCCACGTAAGTATAAACGATTCAGTAAAGAAAGAGTAAAGCTTTGCTCAGACACTGTGAGGATGACTGAGGAAAATATGGAGTCAGCCAGGACCTCGACATTGCCCCTCCTCTGGAGATGAAAAGGCTGATTACCTTCACCTCTCAGGGGTGTAAGCCACATGGCTGACAACATCATTGGAAAATAGACTACTGAGCTCCTTTGGGCCCTATAACAGCTTATATTTAATGTAAGGGGGGGGGGGGGGGTTCACACTAAAAAGGAGGTGACACCACAGCCATACTCTTATAGTATTGAATACATTATGAAGAAAACCACTTATTTCTCATTGTTGATTGTGAAGCATTAATGGGTGAAAAAATGATAAAAACTCAGAGTAGGAAATTAACTGGCTGGTGTTGTGGGAGTTAAAAAACGTAGTTGGATTCATGCTGGTGGTTCTCCGTTACTAATGATGAGCTACATTCACATTTAGTGCTCAACAGTGTATCTGGATGAGTTCTCCGTATAGAAACTATATAACACATCATGCTGTAATATTTCTGTAGAGCTGCTGTGGTTGATTCACAATTCAATTTACATCTCCTGCTGTGCACTGGAATTACTAACCCATGGCATAATGTACCTCTGAAGGCCTCTGAAAAGATGCCTTTGGTGATTTAAAAAATACTTTTGCTTAATTCCGAACAGTTACTGCTCAGATATGGTATGTGAAGAAGTTGAAGCTATAAAAATAATCGAAACCAAATTAGTAATTGTTTTTTATGATCTCCACAGTCTCAGTAACCATTTTTGAGTACCACTGGCTACAAAAAATGGCAATTCCTAAATGATATCCCACTAATCCTTTGATGAATAAGCTGGAACCCTCTGTGTGACCTCTGTGTTCGTCAACAGCAACCACAATTTAGTGGCTGCCTGAACTCTATTTCAAAGGTTACTGAATTAACTTAAAATTACTTACAATGCTATTAAAGTGCTGAGCTCTTCTGTTGTGGCTGTAAATTAATTTAAAATTCTGAAACATTCTGAGACATGTTGGGGGGAAAAAAATAAAAAGAATGGCACAAGTGGGGCTTTCTCAATGCTTTTGGCTTGGCAAATGGTTCTTTTGAATGATGAGAAAAAGAAATTGGGCTTAACTAGAAACACATGGTATTCCACTGGAGAGGAAGCCTCCGTAAGAGGATCATGCCTGTGTTGTAAACAGAGACAGGAAAAGGGCACGTGTGGCGGTTTGGGTGGATAAGGAGGTTTTTTTAAGGCGAGATGGAGCCAAAGCCTTTTTTGAAAAGCACTGTGGTATCAATGCAAACACTCTTGATCAGGGCACTGAAAGCTGAAGCGACAGAACACTCCAGTATACACATAATACAGACATATTCATGACACACAGAGAGTCATCCATAGAGGAGGCCATGGAGTGACAAAAGTGAGTTTCTCACAGTGCTTTATTTCTTATTTGCCCTTTATGTATGTAATTATCAATATCAGACTAGATGCCCTTGTTGTACCCTGTGTAATTTTGTAATTATAATTAGGATTTCTTGATCTTGTCTCTATGCTTTTCTTGATATGATTCCTGAAAGGAAATGTGTCCAAGTTTAATCATTGCACCCCTGATAAAGAATCATACTGTGCCTTTCTGTGTCATATGTTTAGAAGCTCCATTGTAATATATTAAAAAAGAGTTTGACTGTTTTTCTTTTTTTTTTGGATTCTAGCTCTTTTAATTGTCATATCATAACAATTATGACACACTTGTATACATCAACATGAAATTCACAAAAAACTGCCAGAAGTATAGCAGTATCCATGGTCTCTTATGGGCTTTTAGCTTGCTGGTGTCTAGTTTGTATGTACTCTGCACCGGGGCATATGTCTGTGCTGTAATCACAACAACAATCTTTTACAGATTGCCCATAATTAGAAAAGCTCCTCTCCAAACCAGCTCCATGTTAAGAGCATGATTGCAGCCAAATTGAGCAGTAATTTGTACGATGTGGACGTGGGTGCTGTGTGAGGGGAGAAGTCTGATGGTTTAATGCCACTTTTATCAGGCCTGGTTAGCTTGCCTCACTCAAACTAAGCACATGGACCTTTGGATCAGAATAGTAAAAGAGTCTCTGTGTTACATCAACAGACATCAAGCTCATTAAAAAAAGAGGGGGGGGGACAGGCAGAACCAGTATACAGGTTTTCTGTCCTCAATAACCCCAGGAGACCCATCATGGATGCTAATGGAATCACTTGCCCGACTATTATACAAAAACCTAAACATCACCTGGCTGTCTGTGTGTGAACAACAGATGCACTCATTATTATTCCACAAAGCCTATCAAGGCCATGCTACTGAAAGGACCAATAAAGACCATCGTATTACTGTAACACAGGAAACAGCATTTATTCTCAACTGTGATGTGGATTCCAACTGTGCAACTTTACTGTGATTTCTCTTATAGTTACAGTCCACCTGTTCACTTACTGGAAAGGACACATCATCCAAATTGATTTGAACATTTCCTTTTCTTTTTGCTGCACGATTATGGATAGAATTTGAAATGTATGGTTTGGTATTAAGACGACTCTGTTTGCTCTGACCCCACTTGGGAAACACATTTTTGAAATAAAACCTATTGCAGTGCATTTGTAAACTCCTTGTGTATAAGAGCTTGTTCGTGTTGCTCCTTCATACCTTTTTTTGTGATGGTGTTTCAGATGGATTAATGAATTGTGGTGGTGTCAGCATATTACAAGCTTTTGATTGTCATCAATGTGACCTTTCTTTGTCTGGTCCAAGCACAATGTTTTAGTCCAAACTTGCTTCCGATTAATTTATTTCCTTTCCTATTCATTACTTTGCCCTCACTGGCCATATTTTTCTTCTGACTAAAACCTTTTTTTCACAGTGTTACTCTTTCTGGACTTTCTGTCAAACATACTAATATATTGTTACTGTTTCTTTACCCTCTAACAGTAAACTTAGAAAAGGTTTGGTAGAGTGCTTGTCTGGTAAGAGTAACTTTTCCAGTGTCAAATAAAGTAGAAAAGCTGTCAAAACAATAAGATTGCCTGGAAGTATCAATCAGAATTGTACTTTTAATACGATTAATCATGAAGCCATTGTTTTTCCACCAGTGACTAATAGATTAGTCAACAGAGTGCCGTCCCAGCTCAAACGACGGATTAACAAAAGAACACATTGTACATGTACCGTTTGCCCACCCAGTCAATAAACGAATGAGTATAAAGTCATGAATTTACAAGAAAAAGACAAATAGTAAATAAGTTCAAAGACAATATGAACAAAGCTTTACCTTTACCTGCGTACACCTGTGACAGAAGCTGCTTTCCATTACCTAATGAGAAGGTAAGTATGTATTAATGAGGCTATATCCTACTGTAGATTTTGTGGTTAAAGATACACATCACATAACTCATTCAAAACTACAAAGCCTTTAGTGAAACAGCAGTATATAAAAGTAGAAAACCCTCACACAGAGTGGAAAGGTTGGGCAGTTGGCTGTATCAGCAAAGGTGTGAGAGAATGTCTCTTTCACCCACAATAATTACTGCTGCCAATCTTGAGTGATTTTATAATTCCAAAATCCTGACACTTCACAAAGACTCTATAATTGCATTAGGGTGGCCTTTCACACTTCAAAGGTCTATTAATTATTTTTCCTAGGACCTGTCCTGAAACATATCTGCTTTTTCCCCACCGAAAGCCACCTCATGAGAAGATGTGGAATTTTTCATGAAAACACGAAAAATATCCACTTGAGATGACCACTTACTCTCCTCTCCTTTCTGCCTTCAAAACATCCCAAAATAGAGCCATGATTTGGTGCTAAATACATAGTGAAGCCTAAACAATTTCAGAAATGGAATGAGAGAGGACAGTCATAAGTGCAAGAAACAAATTTAAGGTGGAGTAAATGATGGAACAACTTCAACGTTCAACTACAGTATGAAACCTCATGAGCACTTTGAGTTCTCTGTATCACTTTGGCCAGTAGTAGTGGTCTGAGGTATTCTGGTGTTGATGAATGGTGGACAGACCACTGGGGATTTTTGGCTTATATACCTTTCTTGCCCAAAATGTCTACTTCAGATCAGAACCCCATTTCAGACAGCCGGACAATTACTTAAATGATTTAATTTTTCATAACATGTAGGTACGTGTATAAGTCAGACTACGTCACTGAGAAGATGCAACAATGATAGGCAGAGGCTCAAACTGCTGAAGACAACTGGCTAAATGGATTATCACCTGTGGTAGCACAGCTTTTCACAATAATAGAAACAACAGCCTCTGGAAGGCAGTTAGAGCAAACTTAAACTTATATTGTCAGTCTCTAAATACTTTACTCGAAGAGAGGAGGACAATCTCCCAGGTTTCGTTTGTTAAAAGTGGGTGGAAACAATTAGATAGTTCAAAAAAACATGCATTGCAGAACCAATCCAAATTCTTTAAGGTGGCACTTCATATTGGGGCGGTGTCATCCAGTTCACAACAGGGAAGAATGGGGGGGGGGGGCATCATTTCCAGTAAGGCATGTTCTTGTCAAAATAGTAGGGCGTGGGTTTGTTAGCAGCCATTCACACCGCCGTTCAAACAACTTCTGTACATTTAGATATCCCAAGACTTCAGAAGGCGGAGATCTCCAATTGTCAGGTGACGAGTGCAAGCTAGTAGTACCTGTGTTCTAATTTCCTGTTCATGCCAACTAAAACATAAAACAAGTTTCCGACAAGTTTCACTCTACTGTTTTTGAAAAAATCTTTCTACACCTTTTAATGTTAGTGTGACAAAGACGGGCATGAATGTTTCCTCAAAATGAACCAAAAGAAAAAAGAAAAAAGGGGTCAGCTAAAAAGTGCTTCCATGTACACGTGTGCGCGTGTGTGTGTGTGTGTGTGTGTCTGTGTGTGTGTGTGTGTGTGTGTGTGCTTGTGTGTTTTATTAAATGAAGCAAATAGTATCACTCACAGTTATTACATAGGGAAGTTTGTTCTTTTGCCTGCTTCTCCAAAACTGTACAAAATTGCCATTGTTCATTTGGCACATTGTTACAACTCATGCAGTACCTACAGTGTGTGTAGGTAAAATTGCATTGAATGGTCCATGTACTGTGACCTGTAAAACAGCTTCTCCATGTAAGAGAAAAGCAATGTGAATTGTAATTAGTGGTAATAGCTTTACTTCATTATTGACCGCAAGCACAGACTGAATATCTACAAGGTTAATGGAAACATTTTTCTTTCAACATACATTTATGAATTACCATTGCACTGTTTCATATTATATCATACATAATGTATCATATGTTACTGACATTCCAGTTTTTTATTATGCTTATAAAACAACTAAATCAACAAGAAAGGTGCCACTGAACCACCTCATGTAATGTGTGACAGGTCAAATAGAAAACTTTATTTTGTCTTACTGAAGCAGGTGCAACAGGTGTGACTCCCTCCCTTTAAATCATCAGATCAAATACAACCACTCAACCATAAAATTTAAAACACAGCCTCTCCGTGTTCTTTACAAAGTAAGCTCCAGAGTTTATCTCTTGAGAGAATCAGTCTGTTTGTCCCTTGAGAGAAAAGGCTCTCTTGTCGTGACTTGGCCAGTTCAGCTCCTGTGGCAATAACACATAAATGTCATATCTCTTCTGCTGGCTACTGAACAAAAACTGAAATCTTGTTTTTACTTTGCTTTTATGAACACTGAAAGTGTTTGCAAGGATAGATGCAGAATGATCTTTTAAGAACCAAGAAGTTCAAACCAATTTAACACTTTTTTGTTTGTTTGCTTTGGGGGGTTTTGCATTTTGCTAGTAACAGGTTTCATCCAATGATCTTTTCTCGAGGATTTTACCTTTCAGGTGTTTGTGAACAAAGACTTCAAGCATAACAACCATTCACTGAACTGGAAGTCTAATGACATCATTCGGAAGTGAAGTTCTGCATTCTGCTGTCTAGCCAAGTGACAGCTTCAGATTGGCTCACTTAAGAAAATTGATGAGATCCATTGCCAAAATGGTGCCCTTGACAGACATTGAAATGATGATGAGCGTTAAGTTTTATGAGATGTAGTTGACTCCAACATAACCACACTACAAGCTCTGATCAACTAGTCAACCCATATGGCATCAAATCAAACTGCAGGCATCTCTTTTCTCTGTCACACACATTCAGTTTCAAATCCAGCCAATCTTAAAAAGCAAGACTACTGTGCTACAAGTTGGTTTTAAATTGACAGTAACTTTAACAAAGTGTCACAAATAAGGATACTAAAAGGAAGAGAGAAAACAGCCATCTATTTCGTTCAATACGTCAGCTGCCTGATTGTTGGAGATACACAAGTACCACACATTTGGGACTTAAGAGGAAGACAGAGTGGCAAAATAGTATTTAAACAAACAGACAAACATAAAATATTTCTGGAAGATGCTAAAATCCCTGCAGAGCACCAAAAGCATGGGGCTTAAAGATTTACTTCAGTCCTCTTATCTTTCATTACTGACGAATGTGAAAGAGAGACAAACATATTTTAGTTTCTGCATTTTTGTTCTGATCCCAGTCCAACTCTATTAAACATTTGTGTTTCAGAGGAAGCATCAACTTCATTCTCAGAGCAACTGCTAGGATTTGAAAAAAAGAAAAAGAAAGGAGGAAAACGGTCTCAGAAATTAAGTTCTTTAAGACCATCTTTCCCCTCTTCTGTTCTTAATAAGAGATCTGTTTCTTTTTGTTGTTTTTTTCTCATAAAGCTGTGCAACGTATGAAAGCCCTCGAATGAAAGCCAGTACAATAGCATTATGGAACAAAGGCAGGAAGGAGATTGAGGGGAAAAACAGGGGGAAAATGGCATCATCTCTAAACTTAATGAAACAGCATCCTTTCATTTTTTCTAGTAATTATAATAAAGATGGAAAAACATAATAAACGTCTCCCTTCCCCCACCTGCTAACAGTAATTATAATAGACTCAACAATAAATGGTAAAGCAGCACAGAGCTGCATCTTGGGAATTCTCAGGGGTCTGTGGATTAGCTTGAAAAGCCTGAATGATTAAAATACACTAATTAAAATTTTGTGTTCCTTGGTAACTCGTCTTCCAGGGCCCCTTGTGCTGGCAAAATGGGAATAAATGCGACAAAAGCAAATACTCTTTTGGACCAGAATAAATAAACAAGTCTAATCAACTTAGTGTTTTTACAGAGTGAGTTACATAAAAACTTCCTTGATGACCTTTACTTAGACTCATACTTTGCATCTACCAGGACAATGGTGAGAATATTTTGACTACGTTGTTTTAATCAAGCAAGACTTGCCAAACATACCAGACAGGTTAGATGTCCTATTATGCTGCTTTTGATTAGGCTGTTTAGTCTCACTGTGGGGCCTAATTGTTATTTAGACAAAGTTTGACATAAGTAGACAAATTACTTTTTTCTATCTAAGAGACATATTCAATATGCCAACTTTGTTTCAATTAAAAAATATACAGTTGTGATGTCAAAGATGACAAATATGATACACATATCTGTTTTAGGAAATGATGAAATACATTTGAGATTTTAGGAGTTTCTGATGGGAGTCCAAGCTTGTTTTAAAGTCTGAGGTGGAGTTAATCTATAGATAAAAGATCAAGACAGGGAGGGATCAAAGCACTGGGATTTCAAGTTATAACCACATAGCTGCCACGAACATGCACCATGTATCACCTCACTTACATTTATAAGTTAATCTAAATTGGTAAAACAAAACATATCAGAGAGGTGTTTTTACAATCAAATGATTTATCACCTCATGAGAAGCAGGGTTTTTAAATGGTGCCGTTGCTGCTGCTCTCCCCATCGTCCCCTTCTTCAAAGAGCGCACGCTGAAACCACTTATATTGTGCTGTCTTTGCAAATAATGTCAAACTAGTGTTTAAAGTTAGCAGAGGAGATATTGGAATATGAAAATGGTATTCTCCACCATGGTCTCTTTTTCTTATGAACAATAAATGTGGCATATCAGAGCCAATCAGAAATACATACAAAAAAAGTAAAGTACATGTTGGGTCACTGATTTTTGAGGGACATAAAATAAAAACTAATTTTAAAAAATAATAACATTTTTTTTTAAAAATACATACACATATTCATTATTTGCAGATAATTATTATAACTATTATTATAACTCCTTCTGCCCTTTGTAATAAATTGCAGTTTTCCTGATATTTCTCCCTGATTATCGCTGCAGTAAAAAAAGATGTCACGGCTCTGGATCTGTCAGTCAGTTAGGGGTTTGGCTGCTGTGAACTCTGTCTGGTCAATGGGACTTGGCCCCATTCTGCCGGGGCTTCAAAACAGAGCTGTGCTTCAAAAACGCTGTAATCCCTACCGGTATTACCGAAGAGGCTAAAAAGATTCAAAAAGCCTGCTTACAAATTTAATTACCTTTGCAGTTAACCAGAGCTTAGCAGCCAATGACCTGATATTTCCACTGAAGACTAGCTAAGGGGGGATGGATTGGAGACGGACGCGCCGAGTGGGCC